>NC_092805.1:143509316-143812346 GCF_040954645.1 Diabrotica undecimpunctata | reverse complement strand
ATTATCACGTAGGTGTTTAACACGTTAAACGCCAAATAAGGTAGTATAAATTCTTCCCCTGGCCCAATTTCGGTTTTTATTTTAATTAGTTGTAGAACATCATAATTAACTTATGTAAAAATTTTTAAAGAAATGTTTGTAATATTTTATGAAAAAAGCCATTTTGAAACTAAAAACCAACATTCGATACCCGGAGCGCATGCATGGCTTCGGCTGTGACACTCGCATCGTTGCAAGTCTTGATCTGCTTTTTATGCTTGGTTCATAGCTATACATTTACCATAGTGAGAGTACATTTCGATACACAATGAGTGATTATTACCAAAAAAATTTGGCACGTTTGCGAAAGTTACGGAATAAAATTCCATAACTTTCATAAGAAAATGAAGAGGAAGAATCATTTATAGGCGATTTTTCAGATGCATATAAACCTGAGTCTGAAATTGAAAATTCTTTAGATGAGGAAGTTTTACGGCCGAAAAGAGTGAGAAGGTAAGTTTTGCTTTATTGTTTTGATTATTGATAGTATATATACAGCAAGTGGTAATTTTGAAATTAATTTGACTTTATTCTACTTTGTCCAAAGCTTTTGTTTTGTAATTTTCTTACCTGAGTATTTTTGCCTTGCTCTCAGTTTTTAGTTTTATAAAAAAATTATTTTCAATTCATTCGATAGCGTTTACGAGAATGCTGAAACTATTAAAAAAGATACAATCGCTGTTGCTTCCACATTCTCCCCATGTTACAAATGTAAAATTCTTAGAAGATACCTTAGAAGCGGTGATATCTTAGTAATGTACTCAAGAAGATAAAAATGAAATTGAAGATAATGAAGACTTATTTAGCAAAAAGTTCTATCGATTTTTTCAACATATTTTTTGATGAAACTGTAGTCAGTCTTATTGTTATTGAAACAAATCGGTATGCACAACAAAAGCTCAATGTTGATATACAGCCGAACTCTCGACTTCACAGATGGAAGAACACTGATGCAGAAGAAATAAGAATATTCTTTGCTATTGTTAGAGGATGGGTCTAGCAAGATTTCCCAAATATATGATTAATGGAGAAACAGTAATTTATATTTAAATAAAATATTAGAACAGATGTCAAGAAATCACCTCGAAATACTTTCATTTTTGTAACAATGAAGACACGATGGATAGCGATCGTTTGGCAATTTTGGAATTTTTATGTCCCAGAATGCAAAATTTGTTTTGATGTAACATTAGTACCATTTAGGGCACGCTTGAGGTCCGATCAACTAAAATTGAATGAATAACAGATTATTGAGGAGGTACAATCCAAAGACCGTCGTAGATGTGTTACATGCTATTCTATTCTGGTAGAAAATGGGTAAACTTTTATTGTTTAAAATGTTTACTTTAAGTTTATAAATGTCATCAATAATGTAGATCGTTTTAAACTTATTTTGTTAAGAAGAATGTATTTTCATTAATAATAAAAATATGTTTACATTAAAATTTCTCGTTTCCTCATACTTGGTAACAAAACGACAAAAATATGAGCTCATAACTGGTTTGGGACCCTCAGGCCCGACCGTTTAGTGTTCCATAGACCGAAATTTAATACATGAAACGTAATTAGGTTCACAGAGCAGACAGTGGAAGCAAGTCCTGTACCCTATAATATGTTGGGTCACGGAGCCTGGGCGGCTCTTTCGGTTGTAAACCATATGTTGGTTCAGATGGCGTTTAACGTGTTAAAAATATTATATTCTTATCAACTAACTAAATCATAATATTGAATGCATAAATGTATTGTGTTATATATGGGAATTAGACGGACAAACTTTAAATTTAAATTTATTTCACACAATGCAAAACAAGCAGTAATCCGAAAATAACTTCGAAATGTAGATACCAAATAAGAGCATAAGGTTTACTTTGTAAGGCAATAAAAACAATAGATACAGTTTTCAATAACCAACATCGGCGAGATTTTTTTCTAAAATATAAGTTTTGAATAAGCAGCTTGGAGCAAATGTATGCTAATCCGAAACAACTGTTGTTAAAAAGTACATTTTGTGGAAATTTGGATAACAAAATTAATTATTTTTTACATTTATTTATTTTTTAGATTTCATATTTCCCTGTTACCTTCAACAGCTGCCATAAAATTCGTATAGGTATGTATAATTTTAAAATCGCGCCGGTCCCCTCAAAGATGAATTTATCATATCTGAAACACTCCAAAAAAAAATCTTCAAGAGGGTGCTTTCAACACCACCACAACCACCGGTAGGCATAACTAATAAAAAAAGCAACTTTAAACAGGACCGGATAACCGTACAATTGTATAAAAGCAGATAAATAAAAAATAAAAATAAAAGTAGAATAAAATAAAAATTGTTTCCCATTTCGATGTTCATAGCAATACAAACAATATAAATTGTTGATGGATTCGACCGTTACTTGATGGAAATTCATTTTATGTAACAATAAAACACTGAAAACTTTGTTTTCAAAACTTCCACAAAATTTATTTTAAATTCGTATCACTACAGCTGTTTCGGCTGATTGCCTTTCTCAAGTGATCTGTTTTTCGCATGGGTTTACACTTTATAGTCTCTAATGAAATAGGTTGAGGAGGGGAGAACTGTTTGTCTCAAGCTGGTCATTCAGAATTATATCTGTGTTTTTTAATTTGTTGATTTCCATAGATTCTAACAAAGATAGTTTAAGGCCTTTATTTTGAATGTGGAGAATTTTAAATTCGTCATTAAAAGAATGATTATGATCTAGAAGGTGAAGTGCGTATGTAGAATCTGTTTTTCTATTATTGAAAGCCCTTTTATGTTCTGCTATTCGTTTATTAAAATTTCTACCCGTTTGACCAATGTAAGTTTTTGGGCAGTCGCCACATTTAAGTTTGTACACACCACTGTGTAAGTGTTTTTTATGTTGGCTCTTGTTGTTTTTAATATATTTGCCTAGGTTGTTATTTGTTCTGAAAGCTGGTGTTATTCCTTTCTTTTTTATGTGTTTGGTTATTTTTGTTGATATTTTGCCTGTATATGTAATCGAGCAGAAGGTACTGGGTTTTTTCTATGGTGGTGGAAATACTAAGTTCAGGGCTTTCTTGTGTAGTTTTTGATTTAACATTTTATTAAAAACTACAAGCCCTGACTTAGTATTTCCACCACCAGAGAAAAACCCAGTACCTTCTGCTCGATTACATATACAGGCAAAATATCAACAAAAATAGCTAGATAAAAATGGCAATCGACGAGTTCAAAATCACCACTCGCTTCAAAAAGTGTATTTTTTCGGGTTTTTGTCATCCGATTTTGATCTTTAAAGCATAGCTTTCTTATCGCAGGCTACAGATAGATTGCATTGATCAGTGAAATGGATCGCGGAGAGGTGTTAAAAAATAAAAACAAAAGCAACACGATGAAACGCAAATCGTGCGACCACACACTAAGTGGAGTACTAAACCCAGTCCCAGCGTATCTCTTATGCGTGGGAATTAGCTTTATTCTTATTAAATAAAATTAAATTACGCATAAATAAAATAAAATATAATAAAATTAAAAAATAAAATAAAATTGTTTTCAACAATCGTTTCCAAGAATTGTTTTCAACAATTGTTTCCAAACTTGCTTTTTAAAATCGTTTAGAAGAATTGTTTCCAACAATTGTTTCCATAATGGTTTCCAACAATCGTTTCTAACCATTGTTTTAAATGGAATGTTGTAATTGGAACCTTTGGATAATAATCGATTATTAATCGATTAATAATAGATTAAGAATAGTTAATTATCAATTCAAAGCCGAATAAGATTTTATTAATAATCTATTTATAATTGAATAATAATCGATTAATAATCGTTTAATTATCGATTTAAAACTGATTATTATTTGATTAATAATCCATTAATATTTGAATAATAATCGATTAATAATTGTTTAATGATCGATTAATAATAGAATATTAATCGATGATTAATAGAATAATAATAGATTAATGAACAATTAATAATCGAATAATAATCGATTCACAAGGTATTATTAATCGATTCACAATCAGAATTGATTATTAATTGTAAAATATTTTGACTGTTATTCGATTATTAATTGATTGTTATAATAAACCTTATTCCGGTCCTATTTATGATACGGAATCAGCCGTTATGCTTATCCCGATCAATTAAAAAGAAAATTCTAGTAGCAAAAAAAAAACATGTACATGTTAAGAGAGACAGACGCTGGGGTGAACACCTGCATCGCTGAAATTTATGGTTTTGTCAAACGAAGTGATGGATACAGCTCGTCTTAGATCAAAAAATAAAAACTGTTTAAATGGGTTATACTTATAATCTTATGGTTGAATATTAATTTAGAAGCAGAGATTCAATGAAAACCTGAAAAATATTAAAGTCATATTTTACAAAGGACATGAAATAAAAATCGTGGATGGTTGGTATCTCGTGAGAAGTGAGAGCGAATATTATCATGCTTGATATTCAGAGTGCGGTTAACATTACTGGTTAAAAGAAAATGTAGTCTCTTACTAAAATATGTTTCGCATGAAACTCTTATGCCTCACCAAATGATAATGGGTATCAGTGACTAACAGACGATAAATAACTGATATAAGGAATCTATTAATTGCATTCCACGCAAAACGTCAACTTATCTAGGCAAAAACCCCTCGCGAATTGATTTCTAGTACTCATATTGCGCGAGTAAATGAAAAATACGAAAGACAAATCAGATTTAATTTCAATACAGAACACCACCATTCGCATATACGTATTTCGTCCTTTTGGACTCGTCAGAGCGAACTTGTGGTGAGTTCTGAATTAAACAAAATCTTTCTGTCATATTAGCAATTATTTCAAACATAATGTGCACTTAGTTCGAAATCAATTCAGGAAAAAGCAAAATCTGTTCTTTCTACAATTTACAAAGTAAACAGATAATAAATGAACTGACATGAGGAATCGCCTTACACCTCTAAGTTATTTTGTTGCATTTTTGATCAACCCGGCATATATTTACATATTTAGTTTTTGGGAGTTAATCAGAAGTCCGATGTTTTCTGCGGCATTTTTAATGCGTTTGAAAGCTTAAACTGGTTCATTTCAGGTTCTTCCAATGATCACGATAATATCATCAGTACATGCCATTATTTGTATACTACTGGTATATATCGTACCGGTTAAGTTTATTCCTGAATCTTTCAAAACTTTTTTTAACGCTAGTTTGAACAGCAGCGTGCATGATAGCGCATCTTCCTGGCCCAGCCGTCTGTTAGCTGTAAATAGTTCTGAAAGATTCCCTTGTACTCGTACTTTACATTCCTCATTGTCATTTTAATTAATTCTACCAATCATTTTGATATTCCAAATTCGAGCATCGCCGAGTATAATTGGAGTCTGTCAACAGAGTCTGTACGCTGCCTTAAAATCTACGAAGATGTAATGGCGTCTATGTCGTACTCCGTTGTTCTCTATTATTATATATAATGTATAATTAATTATATTTGTGTAATTAATTAACTATAAAAATAGCAAACAGCAGTGGTCTTACATAAGATCCAGACAAAGGAAAGTAATCATTAGAAGACACAAAACACATTAATGCAATGATCAAGAGGTTTGTCCCTGATGATGACAGAATATTCTAAAAATGCTATAATTACAACTCAATCAAATGCTTCCGAAAGATCTGTGTATATTTAATTCACTTGAATTCCATTCTAGACTTGAAGTCTAGATTATTGCAGCTTAGGCAAAACTCGACTTTGAGATCACAGTTCTAATGATGTTTTTATGTTTCATACAATCCTAATTTCACAAAAAACACAGAAAACGGCTTTGGCCATTAACAAAATTAAGAGAACACTGGCAAAAGTCACAAAAAAATATTAACAAAACCCTAAAAACTGGCAAGAGGGGCCCATATCCTCGAGCGTCGAGCCACTCAATTGCAGAAATATAACGCCTCACGCTGTCCTGCACTGCATGACTAAGCATTTAGCTGATCTGTAGCTCTTATAGCGCATCAGCGTGCTATCGAGAGCTGTAAGGATCGTCTGGAGAATTGGAGCGGGGTGGAGTGGTTCCTAGTTACACGAATTAATACTCCTCACCTCAATGAATTGTAGCAAGTCTCATAGGCTGGGTTAAATTTTAGTGCTTGTTTGCGTGTATAAATAAGCAAGTTGGTGAAGATAACACAAATGATGGTGTTTAATATTTATTTAAAATTGTTCACTAGAAACTCAAGTAACAATTCAAAAATCTTAGGAAAGGGAGAGAGGGTAGTAATTTAAGAATAAATATCAATTAGAGACTTATCCCCAAATTTATCAAGAGGTTTCACAAACACACTATTTAAGCATGTAGAAATACCGATATGACCGGACTGTCATTACTCTTCTTCTTTTTCTTCTGGTGCCGTACGCTATGCAGTGTGTATGCGTTCATGCTGGTTGAATTATTCTTTTTCTGTCCTTTTTATTATTGTACTGATATCAGAGATATCGCACCAGTTTCTTATATATCTGAACCACGAGTATCCTTCGCGAACTGGTCCTCTCCGACAATAACAATATTTAGAAGCTCTCTTTGGGCATTCGCTCTTCTTAAAACTTCTTCATTTGTAGTACGGTCGATTCATGGAATTTTAAACAACCCTCTGAAACATCACATTTCGAACGCTTCAATATGATTTATCGATTTTACTTTAGTTAGGTGAACAGGTCTCGCTACCATAAATTAGCCATATGTAGCGCGCTGATAAAGGTAGTTTTTGAATAGCAATATCTAGGAATAAGTATTTCCAGCTATTTTTATTTTTTCCGCATCTTTACTTCTTCATCGCAGTTTCACTTATTCTTTAATGAAACTCCAAGATATTTAAATTTCTCAACTCTTTCTATAATTTGGTTGTTAATTTTCAAATGTAGGAGAGAGGGACATACGATGACGAAGTAGGTAAGTTGACGAATCGCCAAATACAAGTATAACTCGATATATTTTGCAACTTATTCTATAAAAGGCATTATGTATTGGGCGTGCCCAACTAGAGATCTATTTTAAAGTGCGATTGAGACGTTTATTTTATGATGTCAATGTTAAGAGATTACCCAATACAGAAAATTACTGAAAAATGTAGTTAGTTGTAAATGCGTTTGTAACTTTCGGAGGAAAATTACGAATATGGTCTTTTACAAGTTATATTAACCAACATAGTAAACGTTTTTTAAAATATGTAAAAACAAGAAAAATTTTGGATTTATTTTTATTCCGATAACTATTACGTCCGAAAAGTTTCTTAGGTATTAATTATAACCACAGAGTGTGCTCCCACTATTTCTAATTTTAAATTTATCTTTGGAAGCGCAATTCGTCTTCATTTAATTAAACCTGTGAATGTTTAGCAAAACTATTTAAATCGTGGAGACCAATTTAACTGGAAATGTTCCATTCATTTGAGAATAATTAATAAAGAGACCGACATATTACTTAATTTGATTAATGTTTTAAAATACATTGCAACATTTTAGAGGGCCGTTTAAATAGCTTAATTTAAGATCGGTTATTCGGTAAATTAAATATATTCGTTAGAAGTGTCGGGGATAGACAGTGCACAGTGGTAAGAACGTCAACTTACTTAGTCTAAAAACTCAGTGTTTAAATCCGCCGTTTTATAATTTATTTATTTATTTTTTAATTAATTCTGCAGCACTTTCAACTGTATAAATTACAACGTCAACAATTACGAATTTTACATTTACCTAAATTGTTCCTCTTCATCTTAAGAGATTCAAGGCATGAAACAGACGTAATAAAGTGCAGAAGTTATAGAGACGCAAACATAGACTCAGATCATTACCTAGTAATCTCAACATTGAGGACTAGAATTTCAAACACCAGTAAAGAAAATAAAATTAATAAAAAAAAATGGAATGTTCAAAAGCTGAGAGATGCGACAATTGCCCAAATTAAAGAACTCGTTTTCAGACTCGCGTTTTTAAAAACACTTTATTTAAAATTAACTTAAATACAAAGGTTAAACAACGAATCAAAACAAGTATACAATAACAATAATAAATCAAGACTGAATGTTCACAGCCGTGGCTGCACTATATATATCGTACTAATGACTTGGACTATGACATTTAGATATCTCTTTTATGTTTATATAATTCCTCCCTCCTTAAGCTCGGAAAACAAGGGAGTTGGATTTTCTGAGCCATGTGCCTTTCTGGGTCGACTTCTTGAGATGGAATTGATTTTGGGCTTAAATACTTTGAAATATGCTAAAACAGATATTATTAGTATAATAAAGATGATGAGAGATGTGTTGGTCCAATTATGGTACGTCGGGGCTTCTTTCAATTCTGGGAGTTCGATGTTCTCTGCTATGGTCTGGATATGCTTGATTTTCGAGTCGTCCAATGTTTTTAGTTGTACTGTTGGAATTTGGGTTAAGTTACTTTGAAACTCGAATTTGGGTAAATCGAATATATACTCTTCATGTATTGTTTCTTCTTGTTCGTAGATTTTGTTGTCGATGGTTATTTTACATTTATCGATGGTTATGATAGAAGGTTTGTCTATTTCGTATATACCGTTCTTTTCACAATCTGCTTCTATTCTTATGGGATTGATGGGTATGATGACTAACTGGTTTGAATTAATTGTGGTTATTGTAGTCTTCTTCAAATGGATACTCGTGCTTATACATTTATTCTTGCCAGTTCGGATGAGTTTGCTTAAACAAGGTTGTGTATTTTCTTGTAGATACTTTTTTGGACAGTAATAGTAGTTTTCGATTTCGGGACACTGTTCGGATGTTGTCCAATTTTCTTCGTTACTGAGAAGCAGGAATGGTTGATCGGGTATAATTGTTAGGTTGTTTAAAGGTATAGGATATATTCGGAAATATTTTAAGGAATTACTAACTATTGGGGTATGAATTTTGAAAATTACCAAGTTCTCATGAATATTCACCTGAGTTGAGAAGAGACTGTAATAATTCATAAAATTTTGAAGTTGTGGTACATTTCGTACCGTATATATTTTGTTTAAATTTAGTATTATAGATTCTAATTGTAAAGGATTAATAATTGAGCTATAAAGAATATTTAGTTTTGCTAGTGATATAGCGTGATCTATTTTGTTTGTAACTAATATTGAAAAGTGACTATTTACTTTAATAGGGTCTCTTAAGTTTATTATTTCATTGTAATTTATTCGATTACTTAACAATACGTTGAGGTTTTATACTTCTTTTGATATACTTTATTGTTAGATAGTATTTTATTATCTCCGACTAATTTAGGATTTACTAATTTTTGATAAGGTTGATTACATTTCGTTAATCTTTGTTCTGAACCCTTTAATTGATATATGGGACGATTCATGTCTAATTTTATTTCTGATTGTTTAGATTTATTTGCACGGTCTAAGTTTTTGTTTGATTTTTATTCAGTTTATTAAGAATAAGATCGTTAAGTATTTTTAGGTTTTTTGAGTGATCATGAATATATTGAGTTATTCTTTCATTTTCATCTCGTTCGAAGGGATTTTTATAATCTAGTTTGCCTCGCATTATTTGAAAGGGAGTATAGCCTGTAGCACTATGAATACTATTGTTATAAGCTAATATTGCATAACTCATCAACTGAGAAATGACGATATTTTCTTTTTCTTCTTTAAGTATTCTCAGACTTTCTATGATTGAAGAATGAAATCTTTCTATCGGACTGTTGCTATTTGGGTTGTAAGCGGTTACGTAATGGACATCTATATGATGTAAGAGGCAGAGATCTTGAAAGATTTTATTTCTAAATTCTGTGCCATTGTCACATGTGATTTTGTTGGGAATTCCGTAGTGACTTATAAAGAATGTCAATTTATTAACAATTTCCATAGCGTTTATTGAATTTATAGGGTAGGCTTGACCAAATTTAGAAAAGCTATCGATAATGGTAAGGAAATTATGGTTACTAAACTTAAATGTATCGATATATATGTGTTCCATAGGAGAATTGCCAATTGGTGTTGGTTTGAAAATAAGTGAGTTGGGATGTCTTTCGTACTTTGACTTTTGACATAGGTCTAGATTGAATTTTTATCGGTTGACTTGGAAAATTTTGTTTTGATGTATTTGGTTGATTGAAATGATTATTTTGATCATAACGATTAGAATTAGATTGGTTGTAATTTGAAAAGATTTGCCTTGACGTATTAGGCTGATTGAAATGATTGTTTTGTTCACGGTGATTTGATTGATTATAATTAGAATTAGATGGATAACGTGTGTTATATTAATGATTAAAGTTTTGATTAAGATTACGGTGTTGTTGGTTATAACTTGGACCATTTGATTTTGAATTTTGAAATTGAGGTTTTCCTTTAAATTTATTTGAAGAGTTCATTGAATCTACTCTTTGGTCATTATAAAATTGCCTATTTAATATATCTGATGCTTCTATAAACGACTTTGGTTCCTTTATTTCAAGAATCGTTCTGGTTTTCTCATCTACGTTTGCAAGTATAATATCTATGGAGTTTGCTTCATTTTGTTCCATTAATATTGTTTTCCGTTCAGCACTTAAATTCGCTTCTGAGTTTATTTTAATTTCTAGTCTTGATTTGAGTTGCGATATTCTTGCCAAAAAATCTATAATATTTTCATTCTTGAATTTTGTTATTTGTAAAAATTCCTTATTTAATGTTTGTCTGTCGATTCTGTCCCCGAAGTTGTTTCTCAGTGTACCTCGAATCAGTGGCCAGGTATTTAAGTCTGGTCTACACATTACGAAGTTTAATACATTATCTTGTAACTTCGAACATAATACATTAAATGTAAAATCATTCAAGGTATTATCTGTCGTCTGTCCATAAGTGCGATAATATTGATCACATCTTTGGATAAAGCTTTCCAACTTTAATGGATCTCCATTAAATGTGGGTAAAAAGTCGGCGAGAGCTTTTGCCGCTTGAATTGTAGGTGTGTTATTTAATGCCATTTTACTTAAGTTACAAATTAAATTATCAATATCACTTTGCATAAAATATTTTTAGAAATTACTCAAATGAAGAAGATTTATTACAATCTCTGACAAATGGTAAAGATAAAATAAAACTGGTAATAATTTTCAAAAAAAATATAAAGGAGAATAGCAAGTAATAGGAAGTAAGGAAAATTCTCAGTAACTTACTTTTTTACTGTAGGTTCTCCGGATGAATGGTGGAAACCAACGGTTGTACTGCAATTATCTGGAATCTGCTGCAACCTTCAGGTATCCTACTGACTGCGCCAATTAAAGAACTCGTTTTCAGACTCGCGTTTTTAAAAACACTTTATTTAAAATTAACTTAAATACAAAGGTTAAACAACGAATCAAAACAAGTATACAATAACAATAATAAATCAAGACTGAATGTTCACAGCCGTGGCTGCACTATATATATCGTACTAATGACTTGGACTATGACATTTAGATATCTCTTTTATGTTTATATAATTCCCAACGGTACTCGGAAAACATCACCAACAGGTTAAAGAATCAAAATGTAAATGAAGAATGCCAGACAGATATAGACTATTGGACCAGAATAAAGGACGATATTGAAGCAAGAGCGAAAAATAAAATAGGAACATTTTTGCCCATAAAAATCATTGGTTCGACGATGAATGCAAGAATGCAACAAAAGAAAAAAATAAGGCCTACAGAAAGATGATTACTCGACGAATTAGAACAACTGTAGAGAATAACCAGAAAAAGAGAAGAGAAGAAAAGAGAACATGCAAAAGAAAAAAAAAACAACTTAAACCAAATAAGGAACTTAAATATATAAAAAACCTCAACAGAGAGAAAGAATTCAAAGCGTGCTACGATGATGAAGCGGTGAAAAGGAACCACCAACGATTCTTGAAGTTAAAGATGCAGTTAAAAAACTAGCCAGAAAAAAATCACCCGGAATAGATAATCTCCCAGCTGAACTATATAAAGAAGGTGGATATGATACCATAATGGCATTACAGCAGTTTTTAAAAGAAATATGGACACAGAAATCCCTGAAATCAATGATTGGAATATTGGAATACATTGCACCATACACAAAAAGGGAGATATCTTTGAATGCTCTAACCACAGAGGAATTACGCTT
Organism: Diabrotica undecimpunctata; assembly: GCF_040954645.1. Classification (NCBI taxonomy): domain Eukaryota; kingdom Metazoa; phylum Arthropoda; class Insecta; order Coleoptera; family Chrysomelidae; genus Diabrotica; species Diabrotica undecimpunctata. The sequence goes on along the minus strand of NC_092805.1, from coordinate 143,800,189 downwards.
CTTAATGCAGCGTATAAAATATTTTCCACGGTACTATGTCACCGTATGGCACCAAATGCAGAACAGATAGTAGGAAAATACCAGGTTGGTTGCAGAGGTTGTAAATCGACAATTTATGAGATTGCAACCCTGAAACAAATTTTGGAAAAAACTCTGGAATATGGCATTGATCTCATTACATATTTTTAAACTACAAAGCAGTCTATAACTCTGTAAATAGAAGAGAAATTTTCAAGGTAATGAAAGAGCTAGGAATAACAAATCAGTTGGTAAATTTAACAAAACTAACTCTTGAAAAAGTTGAATGCAGAGTACGAATTTAGGGGGAACTGTATGAACCTTTTAAAACAAATAACGGGTTGCACCAGAGAGAAACTCTCTCCTGTATACTGTTCAATATGGCCCTGAAAAAAGCAATAAGTACGTCACAAATCACAACCACTGGTTCAATATATAATAAATCAGCGCAAATCCTGGCCTATGCTGATGATATCAATATTGTTGGGAAAACGAAAAACGCTGTACGAGAGGCGTATGTAGCATTAAAAGAATCAGCTACAGTAATGGGTTTAAGCAGTTAACAAATTTGTATACCTGGGAGTGCTCCTTAACACTGAAAATAATACAACCGCAGAGATAAACCACAAAATTTGCACGGCAAACAGATGCTATTTTGGGCTCAATCTCAAGCTCTTGGGCTCAAGCTCAATAATACGTCCAGTCCTAACATATAGTTCAGAGACCGGGACTCCAACAGAAAATAATAAAAACATGTTAGAACCAGCTAGAAAAACGCTCCTTGATAGACCCATTGGTCAGAGAACAGGAAGACCCAGAACAAGGTACCGTGATAACATCGATGAAGACATGAGAAATATGGGAATATATGATTGGCGGAGAAAGGTGATGGATAGGGACGACTGGAGAGAAATTCCTGAGGAGAAACACGCAGGGTTGTAAAGCCAGAATGATGATGATATTAAATTGTTCTTTAATTAATTCAACATTTTGCAAATATTAGATTAATTCCGCATCTTTTATGTAATATTTGTTATATCAATAATAGAAAGCACGATCATTTTTTCAGAATAAAAGTAAAACATAAACCAAATTTATTTTAAGTTGTTGTTTTCCATTTTGAAAAAGTACATTGCATCATCCTCGCACCCTAGCACACACGCTGTCATAATTCAATGCAAATGTTATAATGAAGACAGCAAAATATTAATTAGCAAAATTGACTTTTTTGGTGAATATCACCCACTATTTCATTATAATTATAATCAAGTGTTATAATAAAAGTTATGAAATATTTCGCACTCCTATGATATAAAAAAAGGTCAGTAGAAAAATATAATTTTGTTTTATAATTATAAAATGTTTTATACCGGTCTCCCCTCTCCTTATCTTCTTACTGGTGTTTTGTGTCTATAAATGTGCTATTTCTTTGATCTTATGTAGATTAAAATTAATTTGTTTTCCATAAATTGTTTCTATGTCATTGCATTGTTCGTTTACCCAGTATTCTTTAGCTTCTTTGATTTGCATTTTGATGATTTTATTGATTCTATTATGTATATTTTTCTTTGTTATCTTTTTCTCTCTCTTCCATCAGCTGTAAGTCATCAAATAAAATCTTTTCCTTTTTATTTACTTGCTTTTCCTAGGATCTCTAGTGTAGTTTCTGTTGCTATGCCTCTGATATTTGTCCATATCTCATTTATATCTGCAGTGTTTATGTGTTCTTTTTTGATCTTTTGGTTAATCTGTAATCGTCATCATCAGCAGATCCAAAGAGTCCTGGGCTGTTTATGATTTACTGATTAGATTATATGTACTATAATCGGTTCACAATTTGTCGATAGCTCACTACAAGTTTAACCCTAATTAGAGAACTGAAATACAGAGAGGATGGGTAATACGGTATAATAGTAAAAACCAACATGAAACTGACGGTGTAAGATGTTTTCGACTAACCCACCTTATATCTGAAGGAATACAATACAACAGTCAACCTTATAATTCGATTACGAAGGTATTTTGTTTACATATGACCGACCAGTATCGTAGAGCTTATGATTGAAACATTTATTTGAACTAAATAAGTATATTTTTTAAATTGTAGTTATGTAAATTGTATTTTTGTTTTAATAAAACTTCTCTATTTTATTCAAAAATAAAAAGTTTCTTGCCATTTGTAACAGATACATTTATTTAATTAAGGGGAAAGGCGCCAAATGTTGCCTGGCAAAATTTTCAAAATGTGTTTTAAATGTATCCATTATTTTCGAATCCGGAGAAAACTAATAAATATTTTTGAAAATTTTAAACGCAGAATGAAAGATTACATTATTACTGAGGGCATAAAGTCCCTGAAAACTTCTACAATGTTTATTTTAATATGTTATGTAACAGGGGTGAAAATAAAAGAGAAAATATGGTATAATTTTTAATTGAAAATATTGCATGCAAAAGAAACTTTTTATTTATTCTAACAAATATTTCATTCTGCCTTTAAATTTTTTAAAAATGCTTTTTAGTTTTCTCAGGATTTGAAAAAAAAAATGGATACATTTAAAACACTTGAACATTTTGACAGGCGACATTTTGCGCCTTTCCCCTTTAATACCTTACGATTACAACTACTATTACTTACCTTATATAATTACGATTAGATAAACTATTCAAATTCAAAATTAATAGGATCAACTTCGGAATCCGAGTCGTCTTGAGGGTTAATAATTAGCGGTTGTGTCTCTACGGTCGCATCAATTATGTTATCAAGATCCCACATTTTTTGTTCTTCTTCTATTACATGTCTTACTGCATCTTTCCAGTTTTGTTCTGTAATATGTTGTAAAGACTCGTATAACAATTCACGTACAGCTTGTATTTTATATGACGTATTTTTTCTAGCCACATAACTTTTCATTTGTGCCCAAATAAGTTCAATTGGATTTATTTCGCAGTGGTAGGGTGGAAGTCTAAGGACTGTGATGTTTCGCCTTTCCGCCATTTTGTCAACTACGTATTTCTTGAACTTAAATAGTCTTGCCGGGCAATTTTTAAAAGTTCTGCTTTTACCATTCCATCTTTGTAAGGCAGATACTTATTCCGCAGCCAGTCAAGAATATCCTGTTTCTTCCACGCAGTCATTGGAAGTCTTTCTACTAGTCGTGAATGATAAGGTGCATTATCTAATACTATAATTGAATTTGGTGGTATGTGTTCAATCATCTGCTCAAAATTCTCTTCCAAAACATCAGCTGTCATCTCCTCGTTATAGTCTTTTGTGCTTTTGGACTGAAATTTTAACAAACCATGCTTAACAAATCTACTGCCTTTACCAGAAGGTGGGGAGATACCAGTAGACCAACCTTCCATAAAGGCTTGCCTGGAGCTTAATATGTTTTTATCTGACCAAATTTTTTTTAGAGTATGACCTGAGTTTACCCACGTTTCATCCTGGTAGAAGATTGGGCTTCCTTCAGCCCGAATTTTCGTATGGATCTTAGATAATTTCTTCTCCAACATATTATCTCCTCCCGGTCAATCAAAAGTGATTTTCGGTCTGATTTCTCCCACCGGAAATTTAATTCTTTTAAAACTTGCCACAATTTAGTTCGTCCGATGTGAGGCAAATCCGGGTCGTCTCTAATTTCTTGTAAAACTTTGTTTATTTTTGGTATTTCTTTTTTGAAAAAAAATCCATGAATTTTCCTTCGAATACCATTTTTGACAAATTCATCAATTTCAATAGGCTTTTTCCCTCTCTTTAAGTGTTGGTTTGTGTTTGGGTTAACTATACCGTGTTTTTTTCTTTCTGATAGGAACCTATATATAGTTGACTCCCCTACGCCAGTCATGTTGGCATAACTTTCGACTATGTTGCGAACAGTATTTGTGGGAATCTGAGAAACCAGAGCATCGTGAACATTCAGTACAATAGTCCTCTCTCTTGGTGAATAGGCAGACTTACTGACTGTACGCAACAGTACCGGTGTAAAACTTGATGATGTTGATGATGAAGCCATCACAAACAATCCAACAAAACGAGCACGAGCGAAAGGAACGTATATATTCGTAGGTATATGGAATAAAAAATCACTCACGCACTGCATATAATTCACAAAAGAAATATTCGAGACGCTAATTACTGCCGTAGGCGCGGAAACACCGACGAGCCGTAAATTACATGCTATCAAAAACGTACTAAACAAAAAAATTGTTTTCGTTCGTAATAACTTCACCCCTTCAAGTTAAGTTTCGAATATAAACTGAACAGACGAGGCACGTGGCCAAAGCCGGCATCTTTATACCCATTATATTATTAAAAATCTAGGGAATTCCATCCTAATTATCTTGCAACGAATAGTACCTTCGGATATGAATTCCAGGTTTTCTAATAAAGTAATTAAACGCAAAGATTAGTATTGAAATATCCAAAGAAATAATAAGGTATTCTTATTTACAAAATTTTTAATGGTTTAATTCTTATTTTTATTAATATAATTAATTTTAATGAATAAACACCTCAGGAACGCCTATTATGATACAAATTTTACGACCGTTTTATGACTTTGAGGCACATTTCGTGCTCTCAACAATTTGTGAACGGACTGTAGCTTATATCTCGAAAATAATTACTGACTCGAGATATTCGTCAGCGAAGAATTAAAAAAATAATAGTTGCTACCAATAAGAGCTACTAAGATCTGAGAAGAAAAATGCATTCAAACACTAAAAACTAAAGTAAATATACTGGTGAAAATTCAGAACAGAGTAATTGTTAGCGTTTTGTTTTAATTTCAGTATAACTACTCATATTTTCATTACAAATCATATTGAGAAAAAGATACGGAAAAAATCTTGGGAATCCAACTGAGTCCTAAAACTACATATCAAATGCCGCCACTGATGTCAACAGCTGAAAGATAATACAATACTCAAGTTGGAATATTTCGTTCCCCAGGGACATTCGTATTTCCGGTAATCTTTAATGACTTCATATTTTATTCAGAAAAAATGTTTGTTTTATGAATAATTATCATTATATTTATAAAACCATGATACAACACTGTTGAGTCACGTCGTTACATTTTATATAAGCTGATTTTTTATTGTTTTTAAGAGTCTCCCAGAAATACGTTGCTGAACAAATATAAAACCAGGCACTTGGATTTTTGTGATAAGGTAAATTAGTATAAAATATAAAAATACAAATTTCACCAATAGAGGATATAGATAATTTAATAATTCAAACACTGTAACACAAATTATATTTAAAAGAAAATTAGATATCTTCAGTTTAAAGGGGTAAAAAGTTGAAAATTACTATACGATCCACGCAACATTGTCTCATTTATCCATAAAAAATAAATTTAAATTAAATTTACTACAATATTATTTAAAATTTCAAAATTATAATTTATAATCAAAAGATGTGCAAATAAGAGTAGTTTAAAAACAATACAGTATAGAGTATACTGTGTAAAATTGGATATCTAGGAAAAGTCTAAAAAGTCTAAATGTCTTGGAAAAGTAATAAAACTAAACAGAACATACGCAAAGAGGGACTAAAAACTGTAAGATCTCTAAAAATGGTGAGTTTACAATAATTATCCTACCAGTAATATCTGGCAAGGGTAATGCAACTGTTATAATGGATAAAATTCAATATCAAGACAAAATTTGGTTTTCAATCCGAAGTTTGCATCTTATTATATTGTAGCGTTTTTAAATAAAATGGGCGGTTCAAATTTATATTTATTTATAAGTTTACAGTTCGGTAATAGCTTATTAACTCAACTCTACTCATAACATCGTTATTATATAGAATCATCTTGAGTAGTCCCACCTCTAATTCGGTGTTTGATGAGTCGACTCCTTCCGCGCTCCATACATTTGTCGAAAGTTCTCGGCGCTTTCGAGATGCAACCGTTACATGGGCCACGCCGAATGCACGTTCGTAACACTGCTCACACTGCTGTGTAGGCCCAGGATGGAGGAATCTACAGGACTCTCCAGCTCTGCATGAACCCCTCAGAAAGAAATAACAATCTACAGACTTTGTAATTCGTACGCCGGTTTCTCGGAAGATTACTTCAAGCATGCTTCTGACAATATTCCAGTCCAGACTTTCTAATGCATGGCCTATCTTGGAGAAGGCCAAATTCTTGATTTCATAATTGCACACAATTTTCTTCAAATTAGTTAGAGCACGCCATATATCCCCGTAGGTTGCCCTGTCTGTATACGACTTCCTGGTCACCATATACAGCAAAGATCGAGAACCATCTTCTAATCTCAGTACTCTTCCAACTTTAGGCTGCTGGTTTTTTAACTCGTCCAAACGACCGAATTTCTTATAAAATACGGATGAGATTCCTTTAGTCATCTCAAGATCTTGGGCAACACAGTGGGCTAGAGAAACGTTATGCGGAACACTAAAAAGATCCTGCTGAACTTCTGTCGTCACGCCGAATCTAGCACTCTTTCTTTATGCGTAATTTGACATAAATTCATTAAAGCTTGGTCGTCTGTCATCTTTGATCTCATGTTGAAGGGTTCGTGCTTCTTCTGTTTCATTTGAGCCAGCATAAGGTGCAAGACTATTTATGTGAACTACTTGTGGTTTACCTTTCGGCAACTTCTTAATTCGGTATATTACGTCATTTATTCTCTTTTTAATTTCGTACGGACCTTCCCATTGTCTTTGCAATTTAGGAGGCAAGCCTCGACGATGTTGTGGATTATAAAGCCAAACAAGATTACCTACTTCATAGCTTTCATGCTTGCATCGAGAATCATATTGATCTTTCATTCTGTCACTGGCTAACTGGATGTGTTGTCGGGCAAGTTCATGAATGTTGTGCATTCTTATCTTCAGGCGGTCGACATAATCTTCGCTTGCAACATGTTCTTCGAAAGGTGTGCAGCCAAACTCTAAGTCGCAGGGCAAACAAACTTCACGATCACGACCTAACATCAGGAAAGTTGGAGTCTGACCTGTAGTTTCATTGACGGCCGAGCGATAGGTCATTAGGAATAAATAAATGTACTGGTCCCAATCTCTTTGATGTTCTGATACAACTTTGGACAGGTGTTTACCCATCGTTCGGTTCATCCTCTCGACCATTCCATCTGATTGAGGATGCAAAGGTGTCGTTCTGGTCTTATTGACACCAATCAATTTACAAACGTTTTGGAAAAGGGTTGACTCGAAGTTTCGCCTTTGGTCGGAGTGGATCTCCAAGGGAACAACAAATCGACTGAGGAATTCTTTAACAAGTACTTCTGCCACGGTAGCAGCTTCTTGATTTGGTATCGCATAGGCCTCAGTCCATTTCGTAAAATAATCCATAGCTACCAGGATATATTTACTTCCATCATTCGTCTCTGGAAGTGGACCTGCAATGTCGATTGCACTCTTTTCATAGGACTACCAACATTGTACTGTTTCATGGGTGCCCTCTTTTTATCAACTGGACCATTACTGGTTGCACACAGTTCACATTTCCGGCACCATCTTCTTACATCATCTTTACAGTTCACCCAATAGAACCGTTCTAGAACCTTTTGCTTCAACTGAAGCTTAGATTCTGTACCATCATCGTTCTCAAAGGTTCTATACAGAAGATCATCTTTTAGCACTAACTGCAACGGAGACCATCCTTCTAGTTACACAGGATGTTCTGTTTATCGTGAACTACTAAATGTGCGATACCATCACAAATCAAAACAAATCACCACTCAAAATCCTGTCAACAATCCCAATGTAAATATACTTACCCAACATCATGCTCATAATTTCAACGGAATCCAGATTTGGTAGATTTTGCTGTAACAAAAGGGATAGCTGACATCTACAGTGCAATAGAGTCAAACTTCGATTTAACATCAGATTACAGTACAATAATAACAACTTTAAGTACACACATAAGTACACACAGTTTTACAAACATCAGGATGGGAAGCAACACCACAGCGCCAAAGAAGTGTGCAAGAAAACCATAATATCCCCCTCCATATAAGAGAACTTGTAGCAGAAAAAAAGAAGAGCTCGACACATATGGCAACAAACGAGAAATCCACTAAATAAAATGTAACTTAATAGGATGTCATAGACTAAATAGAGCATTAAATGAAGAAAAAAAATGACTCGAACCTCTCACATGAAAACCATTCTATATGGAAAGCTACAAAAAAATTTAAACGACCTACAATAACAAATTCACCTTTAAGAAAAACAGATATGACCTGGGCTCGCACAAACGCAAAAAACAACAGTATTCAAAGAGGATCTTGCAACTGTCTTCGCAGCACCAGATACTAATAACGATGAAGATGATGATATAAGAATTATCTCGAAAGTATCTCGAAACTCCATGTCAACTATCTTTTCACAATAATATACAACAGGATACTACGTCTTCGATACTTTTCAATACAAAGGAAATTTGCTTAAGTTACTATGATTCGAAACCTGGTAAGCCCGCAACGCAAGCAAATTCATATCGCCCTAAAAGCCTACTCCCAATAATTAGTAGTAGAAAGTATTAGAAAGGCTACTAGTACATAAAATCAAGCAAGTTTTTCCCATAAACTAATTTATACCACAACACCAATTCAGATTTAGACGTGAACATTCAACCAGCCAACAATGCCACAGAATAGTAAATATAATTAAAACAACTCTCCAAGAGAAAAAGTATGGCATAAAGGTCTCCTCTACAAACTGAAATTACAGCTAACAGACCAACTATACTTTATACTAAAATCGTATCTTACTGACCGTTACTTCCAAGTCAAAATTGAAGACAGCTACTCAAATTACCACATTATACAATCTGTCGCACCTCAGGGTACCGTTTTGAGTCCATTTCTGTGTCTGATATTTACAGCAGACGTTCCAACCAACAATGATACCTTCTTAGCTACTTTTGCCGATGACACGGGAATCTTGGCAGTGGATATCGACCCTAATGTAGCATCACAAAAAGTACCAAATCATTTAGATTAATTAAAAAACTGGCTTAAGCGATGGAAGATCAGTGTTAATGCTAGCAAAATCAGTACAAATTACTTTTACAACAGGAAAATTCACATGTCCACAAGTTTATATTAATAATACTCCCATTGATATAAAACCAGTTGCCAAATACTTGTGATTGCACCTGAATGAAAAACTTGCATGGACAACGCACATTAAAACTAAACGGAAGCAACTAGATCTTAAACTAAAAAATATGAACTAGCTATTTAACAAAAGGTCTCAGTTATCTCTTGAAAATAAACTGCTTCTGTACAAAGCTATACTTATATTAGTTTGGGCATATGGAATAGAACTATGGGGCTTTAGTAAACCTTCAAATACGAAATACTTCAAACATTCCAATCCAAAATACTCCGTATGATATATAAAGCTCCATGGTATGTATCTAACCAAACACTTCATAATGATCTGGACATCCCATTACTTAACGACATAATAAGTAATCACTCAATAAAATATAAAAATTGTATCACTGATCACAACAACGAACTGATAAATAATTTTTTCAACCAACCTATTGCCGAAAAAAGATTGAAGAGGATATGGCCAGAAGACCTACCGCAATAAACTAAAGATAAATTAAAAAATGAGTGAAATTTACTTTCAAGTCATAAATTATAAACAATATATCCAAATCACGAATAAAATTAAACGGGTCAAAATGAAGGTATTTTTATTTTGTAGATTCAAATATTTGAAACAGTTATCCAAATAGTTACCTGGATTATACTACATTTATTTATGCTAATTCTGTTATTTTCCCATAAACAAGCTGTAACCCACAGCGGTAAATCATTCTTAGCAAATTAGTCACTTCCGCCTTAAAGGTGTTAGTATTTATCTGAGTTAATTAATGCAATTACACGATACCTGTAAAATCCCTTTAATAAAATAGTACCGCCTGTAGACCTTTTTCTCAGGCGTTTTCGGAAGTAACCATCTGGGAATCAGGTTTTCTCAAAATTGCGGATAATTCCTTGCTATTTTATTAGTGAATCGTGCCAAAGGATATAACAAATATTTGGTAAGGGAACAGTTGTTGCACACATTTTTTAATTTTTGTTTTGCTATGAGAAATTCTCACCTCAGGTACCGGTACAGATAAAAGACAACCCAGATGTCAAAGTATTGGCTATCTTTGATATATAAATTTTATTAAAATATTGCTGTGTATACATTTACCACCTGGAGTTTATTAGTATGATGTTAGGAGGACTTTATCTTTTGCTTTTACATTACTTTTGATCATTGTAAATTTTTATAAATTCTGAAATAACGTGAATTAAAGAAGCTCTTTTGTCATACTGCATATTTTTGTAAAGTAAATTTATAAAATCAAAAATTAGAATTCGAGAAACGGCATTAACCTCCATATGGTAGGCATCAAAATGTTAATAAACTATGCCTATATGAAAAAGGTTATATTAACACTTTACTGAACATTTATTATTCCAAAGAATTCTTCTCCTTCAGTGCCTTATCCGGTCCGGATGTTGGTGATCATCAAGGCTATCATGGTTTTGTTGACTGCTCTGCGAAACAGCTTCGCTGAGGTCATCCCAAACCATTGTCGGAGATTTTTCAACCACGAGATACGACTGCGTCCCGGTCCTCTTCTGCCAAATACTTTACCCTGCATAACGAGTTGAAGAATTCGATATTTTTCTTCGTTCCACATCACGTGGCCGAGGTACTCAAGCTTACGTTGTTTAATTAAATTAAGTACTTCTTTTTCTTTTGTCATGCGCTGTAGTACCTCAACGTTGGTGACATGGTCCACATAAGATATTTTTAGTATCCTTCTGTATATCCACATCTCGAAGGCTTCGATTCGTTTTTCAGTGGCTTGCGTCAGTGTCCAGGCTTCAACTCCATATAGTAACACTGGAAGAACGTAGCACCTCACTATCCGCATCTTGGTTCCCAAACTGAGATCACTGCAGCACAGCAAGGATCTCAACTTAATAAATGTAGACTCTCTGGATCTCTTCGCTACCTGCCATTAGTGCCATGGGATCTAAATTTGTACGGCTGACAACCATGAATTTAGTTTTCTTAATATTAAGGTTCAGTCCGTATGTTACGCTCACAGTTCGCACTCGGTCTAGTAAGGGTTTCTTACTAGACTTTCCAAAGAATAGGATTTCCTAATTTGGAACACTTTTCAAATATCTATTATAATACACATGTTAATAAATATTTCAAAATTTGATCATAAACATTATTTACTAAATACTGTTTGTATTCCAAAAAATCACAAATAATAGATGGTAATTTATAATATTTTATTTTTCAAATGAAAAAAATATAAACAAAAGTCCAATTTGGGATAGCGGCATCTTTAATTATACCATTAGCGCCCTAAATTGGACAGATAGCTCAGTCTGGTCAAAAAAAGGTCGAAAATTTTTTCGCAAATATCTGAAGCTTTTAAGACATAGGTGGGGGTTACTAGATGATGACTAGATGAAAAAGTACTCGTATTTTTACCTTGCGTCTTTTTTTAAACAATAATTTATGGTCACAATTTTATTTTTTGTCTATAAGTTGTTTCCCTTATATTTTACATAAACAATATTTATATCATTTTTTTATATCAAGAATATCTTTATTTTCCCGTTTTTTAAATTAAAATTGATAAATAATTTACGGAGATATTTGCAAAAAGCAGTTTTTTTGCACTAATTTATAATTTTTATTAATTTTTTTATTAACAAAATAAAATGTTATTAATACATTTAGTGAAATAGTATAAAAGTAATTTAATTTATTTATCCCATGCTAAATATTTAAACTATTTGACTTGCTCTATTAATGACGCTAGACACATTTAGCAAATTTCATAGGATTCTTTAAGACTTAAGCTATCTCAGAAATTAAATGCATATTGCGTTTTCATCGAAATTATTTAAAAAATAAACGTTTGAAAAAGAGGTATGTTTTTTACTTATAAACAATTGTAATAACTTCTATACTTTTCAAGCTACAGACTTGTACGTACAACCATTGGATAGTAGGAACGAAGTTAGGGACTATTTTTAAAAAAATCATATCTCCATTGTTTATAAATATTAAGAAATAAAATTTGCACAAATTTTGAATGAAAATCTGAACTTTATATTGAAACTTATAGCTATAAAACTCATCCAATTTTTCAAAACTTACAGCCCTTCGAAAAGAAGGTATTTTCGAAATTTCGACATAGGAAAGTGGAGGTGATAACTGTTTTAGTTCCGTTTTTTTTTTCGTGATCGGAGCTTCAAATTGAAACACGTAGGAAAAATTTACATTGTTTCGGCTTCCATTACAGCTAGAAGCCTATTTTTTTTTAATCTGGTGTAGCTCGTCGAAATATGAATAACTACATAGTTTTCACTGGTCGGGAAATATTAGAAACCTCGGAAAAATTGAGTCCATTTGAAATCACCATAAAAACTTAATTTTTTTTTAATATTTGGCTGGAATAGTCTGTTGCAGTATTAATAATGATTACATAATTTTCACCCCACCTTCCCCCTCCCCGGAAATCTCGAAAATTCCCTGAAAATCAACATGTTATATCTTTTTTCATTTTATATCAATGATGTAAACTTATATATTAAGGTAATTTTCAAGTAATTAAATTTCAGGTGATTTTCCGAGATTTCCGGGGTGGGTGAAAATTATGTAATCATTTTTAATACTGCGACAGACTATTCCAGCCAAATTAAAAAAAAAGTAAGTTTTTATGATCAATTTCAAATGGACTCAATTTTTCCGAGGTTTCTACGTGTTTCAATTTGAAGCTCCGATCTCGAAAAAAAAAACGGAACTGAAACAGTTATCCCCTCCACTTTCCTATGTCGATTTTTCGAAAGTATCTTCGTTTTGAAGGGCTGTAAATTTTATAGCTATAAGTTTCAATATAAAGTTTAGATTTTAATTCAAGATTTGTGCAAATTTTACTTCTTAATGTTTATAAAAAATGGAGATATGATTTTTTTAAAAATAGTCTGTGGCTTGAAAAATATAGAAGTTTTTTTATAAGTAAAAACATACCCCTTTTTCAAAAGTTTATTTTGTAAATAATTTAGATGAAAACGCAATATGCATTTAACTTCTGAGATAGTTTAAGTCTTAAAAAATCCTATGAAATTTGCTAAATGTGTCTAGCATCATTTGTAGAGCAATAGTTTAAATATTTAGCCTCAGTGATAAATAAATTATAACTTTTAAACTATTTGACCGATCGGGGGGAAATTTCGTATAAATTTAAAAGACGCTATTTCCTCGATGTTCAAATGTATTAATAACATTTTGTTTTGTTAATAAAAAAATTAATTAAAATTATAAATTAGTGCAACAAACCGCTTTTTTGCACATAAAATTTTACTCCGTAAATTGTTTATCAATTTTAATTTAAAAAACTAGAAAAGGAAGATATTCTTTATATAAAAAAATTATATAAATATTAAAAAAATTTATTAAAAATCCTTTGTAAAAGGTATATATTTTTAAAAACCCAAACGGGCTGTTATAGACAAAACGTTTTCGGAATCCATTATTCCATCATCAGTATGATTTGCAGGTGTATAATTGTCATACAACTTGTAACTTATCCTTTTATAGTTCCCATGTACCTAGTGTTGCTTATGACAGATAGGACCTTTCTTAAGTTATAAGTTGAGTACTATTCTATTAACTTATTAAAAAAACCATGTCCCAACCATCAATTTCTATTCATTTCACATAATAGATAAGAAAATAAAACTTCCATACCACTTAGTCTGTTAACACCCTATCAGATATTTAATTTCATGTACTTACAACTTAATTAGTTTTACATTTACCAGGTACCAAATGTTGTTTTTTGACATACAGGGCCTTCTATAATCGAGTTATAAGTTAAATTTCACATGACCATTATACTACAAAAGTTTTATCTCATTCATGTAAGAACACTTTCATATTTTAAATATATTCATTCATTTTCCACCAATATCAAACAAAATTTCTATAACTCAACCTTCTACATGTGTCTATTTTCTATTTTCCAAGTACCAAATGTTGAATAAACATAAAGGGCCTAAATATAAAAATCTCTTTTTCATTACACTACCACACACATGCATAGTTGGTTGCTTAACTAAAACCACATTATCTTCTCTCCACATTTCATCTCATACACATAAAAATCAATTTTTAAAAAACAACAACATTGATGGTTGATACTGTTATATTATTTAATATCAAAAAATCTATTACTTTAACAATTTAATTAACGTTGGCTTTTGTCTTAAGTAGACACATACAGTTATATTGACTACTCTGTTACCTGTTCCGTCCTAACTTGTCAACATTGTCATTTCAATCAGTTGCTTCCATTAAGTCCTCGTAGACACACCGTCTCAGGACTTGCAACTTCAACGTGGAGTCATATGTCGCCATGTTACCTAATCCAACGGTAACTTTAGCATCCTAGCAATTTATATAATATAATGTAAAACAAATGTAACTAAATTTTTGTTAACGGGTTTTTACCCATGTATTTAGTGGCTACATTCATGTACACCTAGTAAGTATTAACCACACTTTACATTAACCTTAGTCAAAATTTTAACTTCACGTTCTCTTTAATTAAGTGGTTATATATTTTATAGGACACTGATGATGGAATAATGGATTCCGAAAACGTTTTGTCTATAACAGCCCGTTTGGGTTTTTAAAAATATATACCTTTTACAAAGGATTTTTAATAAATTTTTTTAATATATGGTATACAGCCAAATACAGGAACGTAGATTCCTTGTGGAGTATATAAATATTGTTTATGTAAAATATAAGGGAAAAAACTTATAGACAAAAAATCAAATTGTGGCCAAAAATTATTGTTTAAAAAAACGTAAGATAAAAATACTAATACTTTTTCATCTATTCGTTATCTAGTAAACTAGGAAAGTAGGTGTTGTGTAGATTGTTTGTTGAAATAAGTGTGATGTGTTATAATATTTAAAAGGTACATATTTATATTTATTGAAGAGGTATATTTTGGAAATGTGTGTTAATTTAATGAAATTAATTATTTAGAACATATAGCATTATGATAATATATAAAAAAAACTAGATGTATAAGTTTTGGGTGTGCAATAACACCAACTCGTAATTATCATAATTTGAAGTATACGTAAAAATAATATCTAAATGTTTGATAAATCAAATCCTAGGCAAATCTTCAAGAATGATTTAGCTGAAGAAAAAATATAGATTATTTCTGTTAAATACATGTTATTCAGGTTTAATGTTGCTGTAATCGTCTCTTGCAATTTTTGACAAATTCTTTTATTGACATCTCCGGGGTTTTCTATCAAACAGTATTCAATTATAGTAAAAGGTAAAAGAATAAATATGGTATTTTTCAGTGTGGAAATACCCATTCAAGCCGAGACATCTAAACAGCGGAAGCGGATTAAAACAGCTTACTACACAAATATGAATGAACTTTTAAATACCATAGGAAAGTAAGCTATTTTATAATTAGTAAAAATTACTGCCTGTTGTTTATTAACAGAAAATATACCTGCCCTTTTATGTACCTGCTTTTTTATTTAAACATTTTGTAAATTTACAAAGTAATTTACAATTTATCATAATTTACATTTCATATATTCTACAACCTGCCATTTGTACTTTAATTTAACACAGAATTTTTACTTTAGTGTTAAATATCCAACAGTAGAATGAGTTGTAACCTTTCCGTAGGCAGAGAAAGAATAAAATCTTTTTAACGGTCAGAAAATCCCAAGTTTCAGAAGAGCAAATAAATTTTGTCTGTCAACGAGGCACTATAGATAGGGTGACCATAATTTTTCAACAAAAAAAAAAGTACATTTATAATTTTTAAGAAAATATGTACACTGCTAGTGCCCTAGGAAATTTTTCTGGTCAAAATTTTAAGAATCTTTAATGAAACAATGATAAGAACGATTTTTTTAATCAAACATAAGTACATAAAAAATGTATGATAAAATTTAATAGTTAATTTTCTTTCGACGTTCCTTCCTAAACATCTTGATCATCATTTCGGTACCAGTCGTACTTTTTGGAACTATGAATTTCCTTCAGAAGTTGTGGTTTACTCTTTACAATCGACGCACTGGTCCCAGGCAGACAAAAAACAAACTCACATAGAATTTTGAGATTTTTCAAAGCACTTTCTTTTTGGAAGATTTCGAGCCATCGATCTTCGGTAGAAATATTTTTCGAATTCCAGTCTGCGATTTTATCTTCTGTAACATAGGTTCGTATTAGACTAACTTCATCAAACAGTTCGTCCTGATTCAATATCGGACCTATGTAGTCTTTGAAAGCCTCACACGACGATAAAATTTCAGCCCAAGAAACTTGTTTTTTCAAGTTAGCCCATCCGAATAGCTTTAGTTCACTTAAATTTTCACTCCAGTTTTTCAAATATGTTACACAATTTGAATAGAACTGCTTGACATGCGTGATAAAGATATCCCGATAGTTCACACTAAGGTCAAGGTCTTCCATATTTTCAAGTTTTGAAAGTGACTCTCTTACTTTAAGCGGTAAAAATAACTCATTTAAGCGATTTTGAAGCTTATTTATGAGTTCAAAATACTCCAAAGCGGCTTCTGTTGCGCATATTTTGTCACCTTCTACATCTAAAATCACTTTATGGAAGAGAGATGCAATGTTATGCACAAACCACATCCATGCTTCACTGATTGGGTTTTGAAAAAACTGTTTTAGAACTGTTGTCGAAGGTCAATTTCTAATTAGAATTGAGCCTCTTGAGCTAAAACATTTTTTACAATCGCCTCAGTCTTGATTCGAGCTGCCGCAAATTTAGGTTCAAACATGCTTACAATTAGTTTTGACGTGCAGTCTAAGGATCTGAAACTTTGCAAATGCTTAATTGTATGGTAAGCAAAAGTACCCTCCTTGGCAGCAATCAACATATTTTCAGAACTTAAATTTTCTTTTTTAACAAAGGTTTAGAATTTGCTTACTGGAGGAGAAGACTTACCGGCAGAATGGACCCAAGCATATATGACATCAATATACAAGAAAGGAAATAGAAAAAACTGCGAAAACTATCGGGGAATCAGCATTATATCGTCTATAGGCAGACTGTATGGAAAGACCATAAAGGAAAAATTAGAAATATATATATACAAGATAAAATCGGTGAAGACCAGGCAGGTTTCACAGCGGGGAAAGCATGCTTAGATCACATTTACACGGTCGAACAACTAATAGAAAAAAGAATGGCCAAAAATAGATCGGTCCATCTGGCTTTTGTTGATCTTAAGAAGGCATATGACTCAATACCTAGAACCAAGCTATGGGAAGCAATGGAAGACATCGAAGTTCCACGAAGATTAATAAACGCGGTAAAAGCACTCTACAAGAATAACGAAGTAGCTATCAAAACGGGCAATAGAATATGCAGTCCATTTAAGACGACAGGGTTGCTCCACATCCTCCACCCTGTTCAAAATATTCCTGGAAAAAACCCTGAAACCATGGAAAAGAAAGTGCGAAGGAATGGGTATACCAGTAAGGAACGAATATCTATATACGCTAAGTTTTGCCGACGACCAAATAGTGATCGCACAAGACGAGGATGACCTCAGTTTTATGATGAGAAAACTGGAGCAGGAATATACAAAGAATTAGATGGAAATAAACCTAAAGAAAACTGAATACCTTACAACGGAGAATACAGAAATAAAACAGCTGGAAATAGACGAAGGTAAACAAATCAAAAGAACAGACAAGTATAAGTATTTAGGTTTCATAATATCAAACAAAGGAACAACGGAGGAAGATATAAAAAATAGACTAGGACAAACAAGAGACTGCATACGAAAATTGAACCCGGTACTATGGGATAAGAACATCAGCATGAAAACAAAGAAAAAAATATATAATACCATGACAAGAAGTATCCTCACTTATGGGTGTGAAAATTGGACAATAAATAAGAAAACCAAAAACAAAATAAGAGCAACAGAGATGGAATTCCTAAGGAGAATAACAAGAGAATAATAAGAGTAACAAGAAGAGATAGAATAAATAACATGGAGGTTAAGAGGAGAATGGGAATGAACTCCGACATAATAGACTACATCGAACAGAAGAGGTTAACCTGGTACGGACATGTCAGAAGAGCAGACCAAAATCGGTGGATAAATAGAATAACAGAGTGGAGCCCAATAGGAAGAAGAAAGAGAGGCAGACCCCGAAGATCTTTCAGAGATGAAGTGGACGAAGCAATGAGTAGAAGAAACCTACAGGAAGGGGACTGGCTAAACAGGAAAAATTGGAGAAAACGGTTGAGTGAAGGAATACAGTGAAAACTGTGGAAATCCTTGTATATATATATCCAATTTGCTGCTCTTCGAGTTCGCATTAGCAGCCAACATGTGTTTTTTCTTTGACAAATGTTATTTGATATTACTGCGACCACTGTTAGAAATATCAACATCACTTTTACAAACTTGGCAAAACACAATATGCGGTGAAACATTTGATTTTTGTTTCATAAAAGGATACTATGATTGCAACTCGACGTTAAAATGGCATTTTCTTCTAGGCGGTGACATGATGAAATTGTTTATTTTTCCACACAGCACAAAATAATATAAAAGACGAGAAAAATTGCCGGAATTTAAGACAAAAGGTTAATAGACTAATCAACAGTGAGCGCACAAGTAACAAATAAACATAAACATACGACGAGACATATATTTTTTTAAATAAATAAGATAATAAGATCTTGCTGCGAAATGAAATGTGATAACAATATGGACAATACCTTATGGACAATAATGCGCTTCCTTACTGTGTTAGAACCGCCAATGAATACTTAGAAGACGTTGGGATTGTCCGTATGGATTGGTCATCTTCTAGTCCCGATCTCAATCCAATCGAACATCTATGGGACAATATAAGACTAATTGGACCAACTTCATATTCAAAATTTAATTATCTCAATGCCAAGACGTATGTAGGCTATTATACGGTCCTGAAAAGAAAATACTTGGTATTAATAGCAAATGACTTAAGCATTATTTTTTTCTTTTTTCTATTTTCGAATAATGCCGTATGTTTTTATAAAATAATTTTTTCGCATTAATTCTGTCTATTTTTTACATTGAATGTTCCTTCTTAAATGTATGCCCAATCTATAAGTGGCATCTAAATAATAATTTTTATAAATTAACAATTGGAATTAAGACTTTAAAATTCTAAATTAATTTGTGTACCTCGGAGGTAAAGGACACTATGTCCATTTTTATCGAAATTTAGATTATTGCACTTTTGAATATAACTTTTCTGGCTCTACACATAGGTAAACCATACTATGTCCAGAGACAATATTACGGCAAGTTACCGACTTTTTAATAAACACCAAGTCCACTTCCAGTCAGAGGTAAACAACACCATGTGGACTTGGTGTTGTTTACCTCTACTATATGTGTGCACCGTCATTTACCATCCGGACAAAGTTTTACGTACCCTTCTACACTTCCCGTCATATATAAATGGTACACTTTTTTTCCCAATGTAAACCAGTGTTCAGACCAGAGAGCCTCTCTTACATATCTCTGGTTCAGACTGGAGACAATGGTTCGTGAAACAATTCATTGTTGCCATCACAGATAACGGAATTGCACTAAATCTAAATAAAAAAATAACGTTCAAAAATGTCTTTAGATAAATATTATTTTTATTATTAACAACAAAAAAACGGTATCTAATAAATTTAATAACCAGAGAGACGGTTGAGTTAATGTCCAAAATGTTTGAAGAATTTTTTAATAATGGAGATATGACAAAATACTATTATTTCAGCAGTTTTGAATTATAATACATATATTTAAATTCCAGACTTGTTCACTGTAAAAGTTATTCATTTTGTATTAATTTCAAATTTAATTTTTAATTTTTCCAGTGTGTTTTATTTATTCTAGCATGCCACAACTCAATACAGTTTTGTGCTATACTTTACGAGAAACGAATGACAGCTCTCGATTTGAAATTAAACATAATAATTTAAAGTCATGTCTAAATTTTTTATTTTTGAACATTATTTTTGAATTAAAATATTTTCATAAATTATAATAAAACACGATTCAACTCCTTCTTTTAGCTGGTTTGTTAGCTGGATATTGATAAAATCTATTAGCCTCTAAGTGGTGAAAGCTCAGAATCGGACGACAATGATATGAGACGTATAAGTAAACCAGCGAAAACAAAGGTAAAAGAGAAAGCTATTATTACTCCTACGATTAGCGATTAGTGGGGCAATAAAAAAAATCTTCTTTAGGACGATTTATCCCTAAGCAGTGATGCAGGCAATTTCAATAAACATAATGAAGTTATTTTAGAAGAAGAGAAAAGTGTTAAAAGAAATGTACAAAATATAACTAAGTGCAAACAAAAAAGTGAAAAACCTGTAGTAAATGAACAAAATTGGGCCTGTAATGTTCGCAAACGAAAAATAGCTGGTGGGAAAGAGTATCTCAGTAAAAGAGGCAACGACATGCCTGCAAAAATGTTAAAGCCTCCTTGCATGTGTCGCATGAAATGCTCTCAAAGATGGCCAGAATACGGAAGACAAAAAATTTTCAACTCATACTGGACTGAGACAAACGTTTCAGATCTTAAAAAGCAATTTATCTTCTCATGTATCGACATCCAACCTACTCTTCGATCAAGAAAAAAAGATCTAAATTCTAATAAATCTAAAAATAATACACTACACTACCATTTTACAGTGAATAATCAGCTATTGAAGGTGTGCAAGGTTATGTTTGTAAACACACTTTGTATATCTAATTTAGTAGTAGTAAATATGTTGAAAAAAATTGAGCCAGGAGGTTTAATAAAAGCTGATCAAAGAGGTAGACACACGCCAACCAATAAAACTCCTACCGAAACCATAAATAGTATACATCAACATATTAAATCATTCCCAAAATACGAGAGTCATTATTCCAGAGAAAGGAGTAAGAGAGATTATCTGGGCACAGAACTTACAATAGAAAAGATGTATCAACTCTACATTGATGAATGCAATGGAAGACATGTAGATCCAAAGCTCAGAGCAAAAAAGTGGTTGTACGCAGATATTTTTAATAAAGACTTTAAGTTGTCGTTTAAACCGCCTGAAAGAGACATTTGCGATACATGCAGTACATTCACCGCTCAATTAAAAAATAATCTTACTACAGATGAACTAACCAGTGTACAGACTGATCATGATGCTCACCTAATTGAATCTAAAACTCGGTATAACTTAAAACAATTGGACTTTATAATAGCTAAAGAGTCACCACAATACAAAGTACTATCTGGTGATTTGCAAAAATGTTTGCCTTCACCAATAACAAACAATTGTATTAGTTTCTACAAAAGAAAGCTTTGGATATTAAATTTTACATTACATGATGCCAGTGATTCTTCTGTACAATGTATAATGTGGGACGAATCGAAAGGGGCCCGAGGTGCAAATGAAATTGCCTCGTCAATTTTGAAATGGGCTGACAATACAATTCCAGGTAGTCAAGTAGAGGACATCACTCTTTGGACCAATAACTGCTATGGACAAAATAAAAATATAAGTATTATAATGTGCTATTTTTGGATACTGCAAATAAAGACGATCACTCAAAAGTTTTTACTGAAAGGGCACACACATATGGAAGCAGACACTGTTCATGCTTTAATCGAAAGAAACTCTCCAATTTGGCCATTTCAACACCATGGGACTGGCAACAACTAGTTAGGCAAACATCAGGTAAATACACAGTGCACAATATGGAACTTGCAGATTTCAAAAACTTCAAAACGCTGTTCGATAAGGAATTGTCATATAATCCTCCTTTTGTAAGTAGAAACAAAAATGTTAATAAAGACCTTGTTCTATTGTCAACATGTATTTTCCTACAAGTCCAACAAGAACACATTGTAAAGTTCTTTTATAAGACCGATTTCAATAATCAAAATATGTATGAAGTGGACTTCATGAGGTATCGAAGACGGCAAGTAACGTTTCCAGCCCAATTAAATCAAGTCTCAGTAATCCCATTACCAATCACAAAACAAAAGTACAATGACTTAATTGCATTACTGCCTTTTGTTCTGTCAGTTTGTCATGCGTTTTATCAAAATTTAACATAGAGCGATGTAGCCACAAACGATTACCCACAAGAAGATGAAGATGATATGGAGCATCTTTAACAATTTTGAAACTTGTCGTCTATATTTTTACTTAATTATTATAACATTATAATATTTACGTCTAATAAAATAATAGTATAGGCTGTTTAACGTGTTTGTATTGTTTATTTCGTAAAGACCTTAACATGCAATGCCACATTATTTAAAAAAGTTGTTAGAGGTAAACAACACTATGTCCAACTACACATTTTTAAAAAAAATTTAAATAATGAACGGTAAACCTCAGATATATAACACTTCATGGAATGAAAAACGATTATTCACACCACAATAATAATATATTAATCTTGGTTAAATATAAGAAACATTGGAGTATTTACTGATTACAAATTTAAAAAATTTTAAAACTGCTCTCCTGAAAAAGTAAAAAAATGGACATAGTGTCCTTTACCTACGAGGTACCGATTTTAAATATCCATCACTACTCACTAGTGTTAGTGGATATTCTAGTAAAACTACAATTGCGTTGCCTTATTTTTTCTTTTTACTTGTTTTTACTTTTCACTTTTTTAATCCTTATAATTGTTTCACATTTATATCATCTTAATGTAGGCATTCATTAATAGAATTTTGTAAATATGTATTACAAATTTTTAAGTGGACCAAAACAATAACGTGTTCCACTTCTTGATAGGTTCGGACTTCTCAAATGAGCTCTAGAACAGCTGAAATCTGTTTTCGGTAGACAAGAAGTACATCCTGTCATTAAGCGAAGGTGACACCTGGCGTCTTCTTAACCGCCGAGGATTCGGCGAGTATTTTGCAGAGAGCCAAATGCAGGAACGAACTTATAGTATTTTTTGGCATTAATATTATCTCTTATGGAATTTCGAACATTCCGTAAAAAGCAACTATTTAAACATGCGGCAAATAATATTCCATACGATAATTATGCTAATAAGTTGGGCAGATAGAGTTCGTAACGAGGTTGTCTTGTAACAGATAGGAAAAATACGGAAGTGTTCAGAAGAGGGCCAGGTCGAAGACGAACGTCATGGCTAAAAACCTGAGAGAATGGTTTAATAGATCTTCTGCATCCCTTTTCCGAGCTGCCGTCAACAAAATTAGTATAGCCAATTAGTACAGCCGAGAAGATACAGTAATTACAGAAACCCTAATTTTTATTTTCCTCAATCTCAATAATGTACCATGAGCCTATTCGAGCATCATTCAGGACTCAAGTTTCAATATTATCGAAAGCCTGCAAGTCAATAAATTCCGTGGGTAAAGGTACATCATATTTTGCGATGTTTTCAATCATTATGACATATGGGGCTGAAAATTGGATCATAAACAAGAAAAACAGCAGTAAGATAGTAGCAACAGAGATGGAATGCCTGCGAAGATGCTGCAGAGTAACAAGAATGGATAGAAGTAATGACGAAATAAAGCAAAGAACATCAATAGAAACAGACATACTAACATATATAGAACAAAAAAGATTAAAGTGGTATGGACATGTAAGAAGAACTAGCGACAGCAGATGGATAAAGAGAATAACCGAATGGAGCCCCATAAGAAGGAGGAAAAGAGGACGACCCCGAAAATCCTGGAGGAACGAAGTAGACGACGCCATGAGTAAGAGAGGCCTAAACGATGGAGAATGGCACAACAGAGAGAGATGGAAACGGTTGAGCGAGGGAAGGCAGTGAATACTGTAGAATCCCTAAATATATATATTCAATCAGCGTTCTGATGGTTTGCAAATGGTCAGCAGTACCAAATTATTTTCTCTAAACCTCGCCTTCTCATTAACTGTAACTGCAGACTTATAGGTCTGTATTTTTGTGTACGAGTATTGCTTCGGCGTTTTCCCACAGGTCTGGTATTCGTCTTTCTGTTAGGCACTTATTGAGCAATAGACTGTGGCAATAGTTCCACCGCATCTACAACAATGTTGCCGCTCATTTTTAACATTTCGGACGTTATACAATCCTCGCCTGGAGTTTTTTTTTATTTTTCTGCATGTCTGATTTCCGATGAGATATTTTCGGAGAGTTTCCGAGCTGACGTTGGTGAATATGTAAAGATTCTTATGGAATGTTTGTATCTCATGAACGATTTTCTATCACCGTATTCCCTTACTGCTGTATTAGTTATCTTTGATTTTCCGTTAGTTAATTTTGATCTCAGTACTATGTTTCTATTGTTTTCGATGCGATGGCTAGTAATATTTGTTGTATTTTGTCGATGTTCTTCTTCTTTTTCCATTGACTCCAATTTTTCTTTTTTCACTTTCGTTTTCTCGGCTTTTTATTTTTTCCACAGATCTTACTTGCAGTTAGTGTTATGGCATTCATTAGTTTTTGCGATATTTCATTAATATCTTTTAAGTACGTTAAATACTGATAGAGGTCCTAGTTTCTTTTTTAGTTTACCTTGATACTCCTCCTGATTCATTTCGAGGGCTTCCAAGTTTGGCAATGTATCCTGCCTTAATAATTTTCTTCTGTCTAATTTTGTATTTATTACTATTCGCACTTCAAGTAGTCGATTGTATCTATCAGTGCTGACAAAATTTAGTTTAATAACATCTTTGGCTACATTTTTGAAGTTAGAGAGTACAAAGTCAATTTTATTTTTTTTTTTGACGTCTTGGCTGTATCATGTCCATTTTCTCTCTGCCTATTTTTCTCATAGAAGTTGTTTAAGCAGAATAATTTTTCTCTGCTGAGAAAATTTGCGTGTATATCTCCTCTGTGATTGCTGCTTCACAGCGCAATTTGCAATATATTCGTTGTCGGTGGTATTTTTCTTTTTTTACTATTTTAGCGTTGAAATCTCCCATAATTCTTACGTAATATTGATTCTCTAGGTTTCAGGATCGTGTAATATCTTCAAAAAGCTGTTCCACCACTTCATCATCTGCAGAAGAACTTGGTGCATAAAAAAAGGATATGTTTAGTGCTGTATCTACTACTTAGTTTTGAGTAACAGATAGATAAGACATTTGGAAATTGCTTGGAATTAAGTTACTAAGTTTCCAATTCTCTTATGTACCATAAAGCCTACGCCTCCTATATCTAGTTTATTTCCTGAATTGTATTGGTATAAAGTGGGTCCTGATTTTATTAGAGTTGATTCTTGGCCTTTGGCCCAGATTCCATGAGGAAGATCCTTTTCTGGGATTGGGATTTTGCATTACATGTTTCACATACCTGGGACTAATACCGTTCGTTTTAGTATTCGCCATTTAGATCTAGTTGTTGTTGGAAAGATAAGTATACTTCAAACACTGCAATAGCTAGACGGGTTGATGAGTTTATATCACAGTATTATCATTAAATATCCGCCTGTCCACTGCTGGACATAGATCTTCCTCATAATTTTCCACCTGTTGCGATCTTGTGCCTTTTGCATCCAATTACTATAGGATGGGCGGTTTGTGATTTTGTCTCGTAGTGAAACACCCTTTGAGCCACACGAATCTTTTTCACTGTTCCCCTTATCGTAGTCAACGTTTCCACACCGTAATTCAACACTAGGATTAAATGTTTTTCTTTTAAGACATATTGGTCTGTCGGAAGATCCAAAAATAAAAAAATGTAGTTCAACTTGCCGAAGGCTACCTAAATCAGTCTTATACGACGGAGAAGCTCAACGATTTGGTTATCCTTTCATATGCGAATATCGTGACTAGGTATTTATAGGCCATTACCTGGTCTATGAATCTTATTTCTACGCATATATCTTCGCTGACTACAAAATTTGTCATTATCGGAGTTTTAGATATATTTATCTTCAATCCCCCTTTTAGCGAGGAAAGGTAGAGCTGATTTAAAAGTTCTTTGGCCTCATCTATATATGCCATTAGCACAATATCATCTGCAAACCTCAGGTGGCTAAGCTTTTCTCTATTTATGTTTCTGCCCTTGTCTGTCAGTTCTGCCCTTTTCCATTTATATTCCAAAAGCGTAGTGAACAGTTTTAATGATGTTATTCAACTGACGTACTCCACGTTGTATCTAGAATTTCTGAGTTTGACGATCACCCATTCTAACACTAACTATTGTATTTTGGTATGTGTTTAATTATATTTATAAATCGATAGTTAATTCGGCATTTTATCAAGGCTTCAAACATTTTTTGTTGATTTATGGATATTACAGTATAGGAGTCAGTAAAACTGTTTCAGTTCTGCTTCTAGTATCCAATATGATACCAGTCCAAGGATCCCACAACTTGATACTGAAAATGCTGATTACCATTTCCAGGAATGTTAATCGACATTCCGGTTCAAATCCGTAATGTTTAGCGTTAACAGGTATACCTCGTATAGGATGTTGGTCCTGACTAGAGAGAGGCTGAGGCTGCACTTGAGACATTAACCGTGGCAACATTTCTTTAGTCAAGGTCTCATTTTAGTGGAAGGGCGCGTATCATACGGTTCATTAATAGACCGCAGGTGACGTTAAAGTACGTTTTATTTGAAATAATTTACTAGAAGGTAAGTTTTCCAAATATTATTATTATAATTTAATACTTTAATAATTTAAAGTTGGGGTTTAAGAAAAAAACGTTTGTTTTTAAAATGGTGTTTCAATTTGGCTTTGTTTTCGATATGGGATATAAAAAAGATCTGTCACCTAAAAAAATTGGCGAAATGAAAGCACTTTTATTGCGTGGAAATCTTTTCCAACGTCAAATTGCTTTCAAAATCCAGGTTTCTAAGACATCTGTGGCAAATATTGCACGAAAATTGCAGAATAACATAACCTTAATAGCCTAACGTAAGAGTAAATGTGAGAGAAAACAAGTTATTACACCACATGGGGTACACCACATGGGGGAAATTTAATCGAGGTTTTAAAAGAGGATAGATTACAAATAAATCAAATAATTGCAGAAAAGTTTACTGAAACTGGCGTCCAAGTATCAATGCGTACAGTGCATCGAAAGTTAATGGAGTTGGGGTTCAAAAGTCGACGCTAAGCTAGGAAACCTCTTCTGACAAAAAATATGAAAAAAAAAAAGACTAGCTTGGGCAAAAAGATACGAGAACTTTACTGTAGAACACTGAAATAAGGTTTGATATGTTTAAAGGTTGTAAAAGATGATTAAAATAAGATTATTTTAGTACTTTTTTTAACAGGTTTGCTTCAGTGATGAAAGTACCCTTGAAATACTAACCAATAAAGCTCAATATATTAAAAGACGACCTGAAGAAATGTGTATACCTGAATGTATTGTTAAAACTGTAAAACATCCAACAAAAATAATAGTGGGGTCTACTCAAGTGCATGAATGGTTTCGTGATGAATGCTTATTTATGCAAGATAGAGCACCATGTCATACTGCTAAATTAATGAACAAAATTCTGCTTGAGAATGGTATTCCCCTCTTGTACTGGCCGGGAAATTCTCCTGACCTTAATCTCATAGAGAATGTTTGGGAGCTTTTAAAACGAGAAATTTTCAATGAATAAATCATCAATAAAATTGTTTTGATTGAAAAGCTAATTTATCATTGGGACCACAATGATAAATTGAAGCAAAGTGCCTTTATATGGATTCAAAGTATGCCAAGACGTGTACAAGCGGTAATCACAGCTAAATGATGCTCAACAAAATAATTAAAAAATATACATTTGTAATATGTTCTAATATTTTATTGTTTTTTATTATTAAATATACCAAAATAAATGTATTTTACATAAAAAAATTTAATATAAAAATAAATTTTTAAACAAAAAGTAGTGGAATAGTTGATTTTTGTAAAAATCTATGTGCTATCATGAATTTCCAAATGGGGTATAATAAAATAGGAATTGTGATTCTAAATCAAAGCCTAATATGATATTACGAGATCGCAAGAAGATTAAATTAAAAAACGATATGTTTAGTCTTAAAATATAGTATTCTATTATTGTCGATATTTCCTTTTCAGTGTCATCTATTATTAAAACAATAAAATCAAGCCCGTAAATTACTTTTGATTACCAAATAGAAAATATGTTATATTTATGTTATTATAAACCAATCCACGAAACCACAAAACTACTAAATTCATTCATTCATATTTTATGCAACGAAACAAGAAGACGTTCCAAATAAATAGAACTAATACAAATTCCCGTAAGTAATTTTATTTCCCGCCGTATATCCTTTAACACCTGGCAAATGTTAGCTCCCTAAATCCCCCTCTGGATAAGAGACCTCTGTGCTCGGACCAATAGTGCACACTTGTTGTTAATATATTAAAAGTCGGTTGACGTTCTGGTTTCAACGCCACAATAAAAAATATGTCAACGTTGTTGCTTTTGCAATTCAAAAGATGACAACGAATTTCTACTCACGACTCAATAAAATGTAAGAAGACGATGTAAAAATGTTTATTTTGTAATAGATGCCAAGTCGTTTCCTCCTGGATCACTATAGTACAAGAGCCTATAAGGTTTTTAAATATGTTTAGTAAAATATTGGATAAAAATATAAAAAAAAAACAGAAATTTACTTCTTATTACTATCAATATATTGCAGTTTATTAAGCACATTTGTCTTCACTTGACTTTTTCTGTTCCAAATCTTGCCATGTATTATGATTATACTTCTCATCACACACCAGAATATCTCCAGCTTTCAAATTTTTATTGTTTTAATTATTTATTTCTTATACGGTTTTTTGGTAGATTCACATATCAAATCCTTCGAGTTTTTTATTAGTGTCTTAGTAAAAGTCCATCTTTCGACTCCATACCACAATGTAGAGGATATGTAACAGCGTACCTACTAATCTGATTCTTAGTTTTAATGTAATATCTTTATGAAGGAGAATTCTCTTTAGCTTTAGAATTATATTAAAATATAATCCTACACCGTATCCAGAAGGCAGTAGATTTTATACTAATATAGACCTAAAAAATCATGCATCGAATAAGTATTCAATTTCACAGAGTCTATAGATGAAGGTTTATAGAGATGAACCACAAAAAACTGCTAAAAAATATATAATACTCTAAATAACTCTAAACTGGTGAAGGTCACAGAGTCTCTGCTTCACAACAGGAGATTTTGTCTTTTAGTACAAGGGAAGGAAAGCAGAAGGAGAAATAAAAAAAGTGGCCTGCCCCGAGGAAGCGCACCTACCCCAGTTCTGTTAAATACATATACAAACAACTAGCCAAAAACACAGAGTGCACGATACTACCTATGTGAGGACTGCTGTGTCTGCTGAGGACTGCTGTGTCTTGCTATATCGGTACAGTCAAAGAACTTTGGTTATATCGAAAGAGAGCTCAAAGCTATAATAGAAAATACCAAAATTAAGCAAATATCTTCGTATAAATACCTTGGAGCATGGTTCACAGAAGATACTGGTCAGACAAAAGAAATAAGAGACCGCATTGAAATTGCACGGTTTTAGAACTTTTAACAGAATAAGAAAACTTTTCTGTAATCGCAATAGTAATATAATAATAGCTTCGAATAAGAATGCTTCGGTGTTATATTTTCTCTACCTTTTTGTATGAGATTAAGGCCTGGATACTGAAACAACCCAACATTAAAAATCTGGAAGCATTCGAAATGTGGTGTTACCGACGTATTCTGAAAATATCATATATCAATCAAATATCAAACAAACGCACAAGTTGTCGAACCACTAGGAAGACAATGAGAAGTTTAATACTTGGAGCACATCATGAGAGGTGAAAAATACGAACTATTAAGAATTTGGATTTTACCGCAGATGAAGTAAATTTTTATAAAGCTCTTAAATAAATAAACGTTGCACAATTTTTGCCATTTTTACGATTCTCATCAGATCAATAAAATTTATAACTTTTCATGATAGAATTTTCATTGCTAGAGCTTAATCTTTAAAACCTATAACATAAAATTTCGATTTTGACTTTTACTGCTGAACCGCTGAGTTTAAATTTTCACATTACTGAGTCCTTTGTCATGCATTCCTTACATCTTCTCCTCGATTTTCCTCTACCCCTCTTTATCTCAACTTCTATTAGCTCTATCCTTCGTCCGGCATAGTCCTTTTTTTACCGTAACATTTTTATTTCAGCAAACTCCTTCTTCTTCTTCTGAACGGTATTTACGCGCCACACTTTACCCCTGTACACCAACGCAGACCTCACCATACTTTTTATATTTTTCCTTTTAGCACTTCTCCGATTTTTCGATTACAGAGCTTCCTACTCATTCGCTTTCAGTTAAAAATATATACTCTGTTTTCGACCTGCTTACCTTAAGTCCTTTATCTTCACTAGGCCTTCTTCAACCCTCCAATATCTCATCCCACATTTCTTTGCTTTCCTCCACTAATATGATATCATCCGTAAAGAGCATTGACCAAAGATCCACCTTTCTTATCTTCTCTGTCAGTACATCCATCACAAGAATAAATAGGTAAAAACTTAGTGAAGAGCCAATGTAAACCAACAGTAAGACACTGGAAAACTTTCGGTCAATCCGAAACAAGTCCTTACTTTGGTGTACGCTTTCTCATGCATATTCTTCATGAGCCTCAGTACTTCTCAGAAACCCATTTCTCTTTCATACATCTCTATAGCTCTTGTTAAGCAACTGTGTCGTACGCCTTCTTAAAATCTATAAATACTAAATGTAGCTCTCTTTTTTTCTAGCCGTATTTCTCTATTGTTTAAATTGTTTTAAAGCAAATAATGCAATCGTTGTTCTTTCCGACTCCGTCGTGGCATAAGCCCAAATTATTATCGATGTCTCTCTCCTTAACCTTCGCTCTGAGTTCCCTTCCAAATTTTTATTTGTGGAACATTATTTTTATCCCTTTGTAATTCTTACAGTCCTAAATGTTTCCTTTGTCTTTATACAGTGATAAAATGACGCTGTACCTCCAGGCATTGGGTATCCTTTCTTCCTCATATAGCCTACTTATCATTTACCACAAAACACTTTCCTCTCCTAAAGCCTTTTAAACATCTACATGTAGGTATTATATCAGGTACTACTGTCTTAACATTCTTCATCCTATTTAAAACCCCGACAACCTCATAGTTCACGGTATCAAATTCTCATCTCATCCTCTGTCTCTCCTCTGGTGTTCTTCATTTAGCAAGTTTCTAAAATACTTCTTTCATCTTTGCTTTATTTTTGCATGGGATCTTAACATTTTTTCATCCACACTCTTAATCTGCTGCATGTGAGTTAAATTCTTTGATGACTTGTTCCTTGATCTTGATCTCCTGTTGTGATTAAAAGCCAATGATTACAAAAAGAACCAAGTTGATCATTTTATTGGCCCCGGTCCTTTCTATCGGCTCTAACGGAGGCTCGAATTGACTCACGATGCACTACACCCATTAAAATCATTTACGAACAGGCCAAATTCTACATCAAAATTAATGAAGATACAGAAACTGAAAAAAAAAATGCGCCTCGATAATGGTGGTTGATTAAACAAAGTGATATTATTTTACCAAAGTTGTTTACCTTCGTATTGGAAGATGTATTCAAACATCTGGACTGGAAGGAAAAAGATTTAAACATTGATAATGTACGTTGAATCATTTGAGATTTGCGGATGACATTTTATTATTTAGTACAGATATCAAGGAACTAGAACAGGTATTAAAATAATTAAATGAGCAATCAAATAAAATAGGTCACAAAATGAACCTTCAAAAAACCAAAATAATGGGGCTCGCGTCCCAAAGGGTCGGGAATGTTGCTCGAAATAACCCGGAAAAATGGACGCGTGGAATAACAAAGTAAAGTAAACATCAATACAAAAAAAAATGAAAGAGACCTATATCCAGCAGTAAACGAATATGGGTCAAAGAAGAAGAATTAAAAAAATTGATTCTACGCCTGTAAAAGAATTTTCTTTTACTAGCCATACCACCCTACCCTACATCCTGCTATATCTCACTATCCCTAAATAACATTGGCATAAGAGATTTAATATTCCAAGTAGATTTATTACTAGTCTTTTTTAGACTGAACATATATGTTTAAAATTAATGTTATGTTAATTAATAACTATAAAAACAGCAAGTAAAAACCAAGATCTTGAACATATCCTTTTCGAATTAAAAACATACAGATCAATTCAAAACCTTATTTAATAATTTTTGAGTTTGAATATTCCTGCTCCTTTCAACATTACGTCGATTACTATCTTCAGAAATAAACAATTGTGAGAGTGTCTGATTAATTTCTTGTCTAAAAATGATCTTAGGTTATAACATAGCCTCTAGGCAAGGCATTGAAGCACTGAACCTACCAATTTTACGCAGTAAGATGAATCGCTATTTTGCATCCGATTCGCGAGAATGTCAGGAAATTTTGCAAACAAAATTGATTTAATGAAGATGAGAGGTGCCTCAGAAAAATGACCATAAAATTAGTCGAAAGTCATTATAGGATTCTTTTTGATTTGTCTCTAAATATCAGCTACTCATAAAAGCTGGGACAAACGCGAAGAAATATTTTGAGTATTACATCATTTACACTGGTAATTTAATTAAAAAAAAAAAAAGATTAACAAAAAATCTTATATTTAATAATTTAAATTTTTTTCTTCTATATCTCTTCTGTCAAATGATTGATATTCCATATAATTTTCAACATTCATTTTCAATTGTGCGATTGTATCCCGCACAATTTTTGCACTTGAAATTGCAGACTAAGCCTCTTTTTCTACATCCACCTGAACTACTGCAATCTTTTTTGAAATTGCATAAAATTTAATTCATTACGCTTGGAGAACCAGAAGTCTGTGTCATCATTACTGGACCATCAGCATTTTTTTTAGCTCCCATCCCCATTCAGTTGCATTTAAAACTCCTTCTCCGCACAACCTTGCAAAATATACTAATTTTAGCTGCTCTGTAAATGCATTTACTGTTGGCAGAATTTAACCAAAGTAAAAGTAAAAATCGGGAGCTGTTTAAGGGGAGATAATAATATATATCAGCTGACATTTCATCAATGCTACCACCTGAATTAAAAGTGCCAAACTTTAACAAGCATGTTTTGGATAATTATTTAACATATTCTATACAGTTGTATGAGGTATTCTGAGGACACTTATCAACGAAATATTTATGTTCATTGACTTAATCTTCGACTTTCGACTAATTTTGAATAAAAACAAGATAAAATTCCAGGAGACAAGGTTTACCCTTAGCACTCAAAAACCACCCGAGTAATGACTTTCGACTGATTTTGAATAAAATTGCAATGAAACTTCAGGGTACGAGGTTTAGTATGGACACCAGGTACCGCGAAGACCATCACATCATGATATTAGTCTTTAGCGGATTGAATTTATTCATGTCTATGTTTTCTGAGTTTCCCAATTTTTTAATTTTTTGTGCATTTTGAGATGCACTTTGGAAATACGAAATCCTTCCTTATCCACAAAATCAAATTTTCATTACGGACATTAATTTTGTTCACAAACTTTCCTGTCACCTTGCTGAATCGAATGAAAAAGTTGCATAGCGATTCGTCTTACTGGAGAAAATTGATAGGTTAGTTTTAGTGCTTCATTGCGTCGCCTATTCGTTACGTACAGTTTTTTTCCTGTGTTATTTTATCTTCCTTCGTTGACCTTATTTGTAAGTCATAAAAAATATATATCCTCATATATAAGTCCCTGCATAAGGAGCATGCAATCCCATTTTTGTTGTTCGCTAATAAATTTGGTTTTCATTTGTGGTTAGATTATATATATATATATATATATATATATATATATATATATATATATATATATATATATATATAAACACAGCACTAACAGCACTACAGGTCTTAAAGGCCCTTGAATAGAGATGGCATCAAACCACTTCCTTCTCTTTTCTTTTCTTTTCCTTGTTCTCCTACTTGCCGAACTCTCAGGATGTTTCTTTCTTTTGGAATTCGTAAAATAATATGTCCCAACTATCTAACTCTCTGTGCCGTGCCTCAGAATTCGTTTTTAAATTCGTTGAATCTATTTTTTAGGATTTTTTTTCCACATCTAGTAATTTTTCTTAAAAATTTAAGTATTTTTTTTTTCTATGCACCTCTCTTACTAATAGAAATAAAATTAAATTTTTTGGAACTAGTTATTTTGTTTTACGTTGATTAATGGTTGTGGCGGATTTAAACAAAAAAAATATCATTAATATTCTAAACGGAGACATTTTACAGAAAATCCCATTAATTATATCGTTTTGTAAAATGTCAGTTTTCAGATTCGGTCAGTTGCATGTTTTCAGGCGAATGCACTTATAGGTTGTTTATCAATAACATAAAACGCATCAAGTCGCAGCTTTATCAGCGGAACTAAATAAGCTAAAAAAGCAGGTACTAATTGACATAATACCTAGTGAATTTTAAGTTACCACTGTCCGGTTCTAATCTTCACTTATCTAGATTAGCACAAGCAGTACAAAAAGATATTAAAGCATTCATGTCGAACATGACCTAGACATTATTGTGTGTGATCAGTGTATAAACACAAACAAGGAACTAAGTAAAATGGAAAGTGAACTGGCAGCAGTAAGTAAACTATCATTCCATTTAGAAAAACGTACGGAGGAGCAACAAGATTTAATTTCTTTATTAAAAGATAAATGTAATAAAAATTCAGCCATATCCTTACTAACGTCATCTAGCGAGAAAACTGTAAATAAAATAGGCCGGAGCAACTCATTGCTCTAACTGATTCTAACTGATATTACTTTTAACTGCGTGGAATGGCATAGAACTGACAAATACTCTACATAAAAGGTATCTTTCCCTTTTGATAAAATTGACGAAGTTTAC
This sequence comes from Diabrotica undecimpunctata, assembly GCF_040954645.1. Classification (NCBI taxonomy): domain Eukaryota; kingdom Metazoa; phylum Arthropoda; class Insecta; order Coleoptera; family Chrysomelidae; genus Diabrotica; species Diabrotica undecimpunctata. The sequence goes on along the minus strand of NC_092805.1, from coordinate 143,765,131 downwards.
AGACCTAATATTTGGCCCAAAGTAGCTGCAGTTAGGAGATTTAACTTCAAAAGAAATTTTCGGCACATAAAGAAGACGGAGGAAGAAACCTAGAAGCTTCTACAAACTTTTATCGAAATTAACTAATTCGACAAGGTACGGTAAGCATGTTTCATGCTTTCAAAAGTACTACCTATATACAAAAAAGGTGATTCCTCAAAAACTGACAATTTCTAGTTTTGGAAGTGATTAAAAAGGTTGAACGCGGCAATCGCATAGAAATTAAATTACTATAGAATCAGAGGTATCCATCTTAAGCTTATTACTTCTTATCTATGTGGCAGACACCAGGCGGTAGTGTCTAAAAGTCATCTCTCCGATTTTCTATCCGTAAGACATGGAGTTCGACAAGGTTTGGTCTTAGGACCTCTTCGCCATACAATTCGCAGTTGATAAGACATACGTTATTTCAGAAAAAAATAATGATGATTTAAAAATGTCTTATGAGGAAGTTTCTACTAAATCTAGCACATGGTTTGATGTAAACTGTGGACGCTCATTTGTACAATGAGAATTCAAACCAGCAAAAATGTGTGCAAAAGATCTTGTTTCTCCCTCTTATACACGCCGCAGTTCGAGCGCCTGTCCTGTCATATGCGCGTTATTAAAGAATAAAAAACAACGTTTTAAAATTAAATAAGTCCAAAATACTTATCGGGAAATGATAAAAAAAGGACTGAAAAAATAATATTTTTTAGTTGAGTTAATGAGTCTTGAAAATCGAAATTTTGCGTTTGCAAACTCGAAAACGATCAAGTTTACAGAAAAATTACAAGAGACCTATTTTGTTCAGCTCCTGTATCTACTTCCATAACAATAATTTTATGATTTATGAAAACGGTCATTGACAATGTATAATCTAAGTCTAAGTCTCAACATTATAAACATCCATCGAGAGCATCTCCACCATACCATCTACCTCTGAGGTATTGTCCTCAGCATCTACATTATCAGTTTCTATGTATTCTATAAAATTGTTTCCCCCAATTTTACATGCTGCCGCAATATGCCCTACTTTTCTGCATTTATTACAAATAAATTTTCTAACCTTACACATTTTAAAATCATGATCTGGTTTATTAGAATAAAAATACAAATTATCTCTTTTATAACTTAAACCAGTCTTAGTTTGATTTGATGAACTTGCTTCTCTTACTTGAATTTTCTTACCACCTTTCCTTTTGGCTTCTGAATCATCTATGTCCTCTCCTCTGGATTCTCTCAAAGCTGCTTCATTTGCCAGTGCTATTTCTAAAAGATCTTTCAAATTCCTATGGGGATCTTCTTCACATAAACCGTCTAATATTGGGCTTGGTTTTATTCCGACTACAATTTTTTTTGTACTCTATACATTAACTTATCACCAAGTTCACATTGGGTTGCCATATTTTTAACTTTAATATACCATTCATTTATAGGTTCGTCTTTCTGTCTCAATGTTTCAAATTTTATTCTTCTTCTATAAATTGCAATGCGAGGTTTAAAATGTCTTCACTGAGTAATGTTAATAATACAGCAACTTTTCTTTCTTCTAGGTACTAAATTAGCCAATAAATATTGTTCTAACCTTTCTTCAAATATTTCAAAATCGTTACCACACTATTCTAAACGTTGCTAATGAAGATATTCCCTGCATATACAACTGTTATGGACTGTGATTCACATGGCTCGCGTGCCTGGATATCGTTTCCACTCTTTGGCATTTTTAGCAATGTCTACACTAAAAATATGTACATAAACGAAATCCTTAAAAATCCTTATACATATTATACAACTTGTATTTTTAACTAACAAGGAAATAATAATTAAAAACCTTTTTACATTGACAATTGACACTACAAGAGTTCGTTAATTTTCTTCTACTTTTCTCTATGCCTATTATAATATACTACAGTTTATGTAATTTATTCATCATCATCAAGTCGATTGTCTATACATTTATAAATGAGTTTTTTGCACATCTGTAATATTGTTTAAAGACAAGTTGTTTAAGGGAACATGAACGTTAAAACTAAAACACATAGAAATCTATTAATATTTCTCTCAGCGTCATAGTTTCATTCATTTTACTTATTTGGGTACAATGATTAATGGCTGTCTTCTATGGATTTCGTTTATGGTATATAAAACGATAACACTCACAAAGAGCTTTACAAAACCAGACATTGGATCAATTCTTTTACCAGATATGGTCATTAAAGCATTCACATGCCCAAGGGTTGCCACCCTGAGCGTTTTTGAGAATAAAAACCATCTTTAAACGGCTTGTAAATGTCATTTTCTCTAGCACCAACAAAATTGATTTCACAGAAGTATTGAGCGTTTCATAAGACAGGACAGCGGGTAAGATTTTCTTGCTTAAGATAAGTTTATGTTACAGTGTACTGCTTATTTATAAAATTAATAATCCATAATATTTATAACAATAATTCTTAAAATGTTTAAAATTTATATTTAATAACTGAAGGTAGATATCTTATCATTTCTATACAAATTCCTTTTCATAATCTTGTGTTTGAATTTGCAAAAGCATTCAAAATGAACTTATTCAGTTCTGTATCCAGGTTATTTTTTATTCAATATTAGGTTTCAATTTATTTTTCGTACATTATTTCAAAACATATAATTAAAGGTATGGCCTTTGAACAAGAAGGGAACAACAGTTATCTTTGCACAACTCATTCCAAATTAATTAAAGTCTGGAGAGGAAACATATAAATCAATTTTCTTCTTCATCTTTTTCTTGTAAGACATCGTCCTGTTTATTCTATTATACCAGCTCTTGTGATGTTGATGTCCAGCTGTCATACCACCTCTTCGGGGGTCTTCCTACTGGTCTTTTTGCTACGTAGCCTCTTATTTGAGTCCATCTTACTACATCCTGGACATCCGCATCTCTTAATTTATCCCTATTCCTTATTGCATATTTTATCTCAAAGATAAATTTTTTGTATGGTTCTTAACACTTTCATTTCTGTAGTTTTCATTAATCTTTTTACAAGCGACGTTTTAGCTCTTGTTTTCGCTGCCTATGTTAATGTTGGCCTTATACAAGGTTTATATATTCAGTTTTTTTTGGATTTTGCTCCCTACGCTTATATATTTGTTTCTCCATATGATATCCCACAAGTGCCCCGATATGGCTGCCTTGTTGACTTGTTTTTTCACTTCTTCTTCAGAGTATCTATCATACGATACATTTATTCCGAGATAGTTGAAATTCATGACTTCTTCTATTATGTGTTCGTTAATCATTAATTTACATCTGATGTGGCTCTTGGCTATAACTAATAACTGGGTCTTATCGAGTGATATATGTTGTTTTGAATGTGCAAAGAAGGCGCTAGAGATCATCTTCATTTTTGCCATGATTATTGCATTATCCACGTAGTAGAGGATACTTACTTAAAGATCGGTTTCTCATTTTGTAGCTAACTATGTTGTGAAAAGTACCGGAAAGTTGGTAGAATAACTTTGTTATTGTTTTAATCGCATTTGTCGTTATAATTAATAAAACAACAGCGAGTTCAAATCCGCAATTATAAACTTTTACTGCTATTTTTACAATTTTTTACGTTTTCCTTACTTGACTCCTTGCAGACTTTTTGGCTTTATCCCTTATTGTTATTCTCATTCCTTCATTTTAATTTGTTTTAATAATAAACTCTTAAAATGAAATAACGACGAAAACCTAACTGAAAAAAAACATTTTATTCTAAATAAAAATCATGTAAAAATTAAAAATAAAATCGCGAGGTAGGTATCTTCTTCTTTCAGTGCTATATTAACCAATTACAGTTACGTTGGCAATTACATTGACGAATTGCTCACGGTCTTCAGCTAGTCGAAAGAGTTGTTCGGCACTATCTATTCCTATCCAATCGCGAATGTTCTTGAGCCATGTCATCTTACTTCCAACTCCTCTGCGGCCCTTAATTAACCTTTCATGATAATCTTAAGGATTTTGTATCGGTCTTCTCTAAGAACATGCCCTAGGTTGATATCTTTCTTATTATTATAGTCTTTAATAACTAACAATCTCAATCTTTCTCAATGTTTTGTTGATCTATCTGTAAGGAAGCATTGTCGGAAGGGTGATGACCCAAAATCATAGAAACATTTATTTTTAAACCCATTTCTTTTCCTGTAGTGTTTACGCAATGCAAGAACTCTTGAATGCCCTAGACACTATCGCATAAAATAACAGTGTCATCAGAGTATCTAAAATTAATAATCAATTCATCACTGATTTTTACTCCCAAAATCTTTATCTTGCAAAGCCTGTTTGAAAATTATATCCGAGTAAATTCTAAATAACAGCAAGGAAATGCATCCTTATTTGACATCTATTTCAATGTAATATTAGTTAAATATAAGTTTTCTATGTCACGTAGATCTCTACTATCACTTCCGTTGGTTCTTAATATGTTCAAACGCATTCCAGGCATTACCCTTTCAAAAGCCATATCGTAATCGATGAAAGGCAAATAAATATCTTTACATTGGTCGCGACATTTTTGGAGAAGTATATGTAAGCCAAAAAGTGCCTCACGGTATCCAGCGCATTCCTAAATCCAAACTTGGTTTCGTCTAGGTCTCTTCTGTAATGAACAAAAAGAAAACATTTTTCAATGCGTGGCTCATCAGATTAATTAATCTTTATTTGTCTCATCATTTTGCCCGCTGTTTCTTCGAAATTACTGTGGAAACAGACTTTAGCCATTCCTCAGTGTTTTACCAGTGGTATATACATCATTAAAAAGCTTAACTAGATCACTGATTTGGTTCTTTTGTATTTTTTTTAAGGGTTCGGCTGGGATGTTGTTTGGTCCATTTGCTTTCTTGGGTTTGACTGATTTTATTTCATGAAAAAATTCAGATTTTAAAATTTCGGGTCATTTCGGAGCATTACATTGCTCTGTATGTTTGGCCTATTATCTTGGAGCAATTCAGTTATATATTTATTCCTTGTTTCAAATATTTCTCGTTTATCAATGATAACTTTTTCTGCATTAGCCACTAAAGATCACTAGCCCATGGGATATTTTTAATGGGTCATTTGACCCAGCATGAATCACATATAAATATCTATACTACAATATGTAATAACCATTTTAGAAAATATGCAGCCAATTCTTATCGGCACACAAAGCATGGGGATTCAACAAATATTCTACATACCTATTCGAAACTTTTTATATAAATTCCGTGGAAAATGGGAAAAAAGTTTTCCGAAAGTTTTCCTGCTCCTGTTACCAATATTTATGTATGGCATTAGGTCACAGATCATTATGTTTGTATTGCCTACCTAAGTTATCAATGCCGTACAAAAATTTGAATACTCTTCTTGAGTGGTAAGTTTATCTCACCTGTACAGATAAGAATTAACAGCAAAGCTTCTTAAGTTGTTATGACATATTGTAGTAGGTATTGTTTTATATGTGATTCATGCTGGGTCAAATGACCCATTACCCATGACCCATTTGCAAAATTTACCAAAATTGCCCAAAATTTACCATCATTACCACGTCCATTGGTTTTATCAGCCACTCAGATTCTTTAAAAAGTGGCATCTAGAGAGCAGACGAAAAGGGTTCCGGAATTATTAAACTTGCACTTGCACTAACTACGTCTTCGCCAAGCAAATAGGCATCCTAAGACGATGTTTCGTTATAGCGCACAGTGCTATGGGATGCACTATTGTGGGATGTTAAATAGATTCTACTGGTTGCACATATTCTGTTCTTGACGTCGCATTGTAGTGATTGACAAAAAAATCAGGGTAGGCAATAGATCAACAAACCTCACAAGAAGTGGTAAAAACTTACATGGTCCTTTATTTAACTGACCAGGTACCACGAGCTTGCTTGGGATTTAAAGGATTGAATAGTCTGGCTGCAGGAAAATCGGAAAGATAGATTTTAATTCACTCCTCGAGTGGCAACAACAGCATTCGTCCGCACATTTAATTACTTGTATAACCCTGTATCCCTTGTAACTTGTATAATAACCATGTCCAGCCAGGTTATCCAATCATTTCCACTGACCCAAGCTTTCTCTACTACGTGGCTATGGTACCAATCCGGACGCCTGTGGTGGCCATAGCTCAATGGGTAAATACTGGCTTACCAAGCCTGACGACCTGGGCTTCAGAGGGTACGTAAACCCAGTAGTCTCGTCTACGTACGTAGTCGTTAACACCAAAACCTGAGCCTCCTAAACTTAGAAAGCCAATCGATATAACAACAAACGTCTTAAAAGAATCGGCACACAAATTAATGTTGTATTAACTCGAATTTTATAATGTTCAAGATTACTCAGCTTTTACAAAAAAAAAATTCTATAGAATCAAAAATCCCTTTGAAAGGAATATAAATTTTAAGACAACAGTAATGAAATAATGTATTGCATAAAAAAATGTTTTAAAAGTTAAAATGAATTGGGGTAATAGAAAATAAAGAAAGAACATTGATAAAACAGTTTGTATTGTTTCTTGATTTTATAAAATCGGTGTTATAATTAAATAATATTTATTAATTCTAGTTACTTCTCAATTTACATAATATTTAAAATTGAACATTGCTTTAAAAAAATTTAGGGCGCCTATGACGATCAAATAAACACTTTACCTAAATAATACCTACTTCTCGGAACAACAAACCCTCTCACCAGGAACTGGACCTAAGAAACATTTTGACAAGTTATTTACGGCTGTTTTTTTTTTAAACTTACAGGAGTGCCAGGTAGTCGAACCGGCCATTTTATAAAATCTTCTCGTCCCAGTACATGCTTTATATTGGAACAGGTGAAATTAAAATGATTTCTACCTTGTTGTACCTGTAGTATGCAGGTCGCTATTGGCCGAGTTACGATAAGTGGGTGGTTCTTTATATCAGATAATGTGTGCTTAAGGCAAATAAGTTTCAGCTATTGTACAGAGCAGCCATTCCAAGATCCACTTTTTTATTTGCAAATAATGAGAAAATAGAAATAATTCATCACATATTTATGTTAATTCGAATTAAAAATTTAATAGTCAAACTTTGCACTTTTTTAGTTTCTATTTTATCACATTAAAAATAGATACATATATAAGAAATATAAACAAGTAGAAATTACACAAAGGAAAGACAGTAAAGGTCAAATAACGCAGCAAAAGAATGAAGAATGGGAAAGAATCTGCTTAAATATTGAAACATATATAGGAGGTACAAGAACTTCGGAGTCATAGAAAGTACTGTCATCATTTGAATCTACGGATTTAAATAATTTCAAATCATCTACAAACATCAGGAAATCGCAGTTTCTAAAACATTCTGAGCTCCTTGGGGTGAATTATAATTAAATTAAAACAATCTATTCTCACTTGTTGATGTTGAGATTGGATAAAAGGAAAGTCTTCTGAACCGTCGAGGTAAGAAAGCTTTTAACGCTATCCTAGAGATTTAGAAAAAGAATCTATAGTTGAAAAAAAAATGCAGGAAATGATGAAAAAGTTGAGTGAAAAATTAGATTGTATGGATAATAGAGGTATAAGAATAGAATAAAAACTAATTGAAGTGCAAAATGATTTACAGCTCATGAAACTGGAAATCGCAGAATTAAAAGCTGAAAATATAGCATTAAAATCAGAAAATAAAGTTCACGAAAAAAGAATATAAGATCTAGAAACAGAAGTAAGAAAGAAAAATATTATAGTATAAGGTATAACAGAGAAAGAAGGTGAACAAGAAAATGATATATGGCAATTAAAATCCAAGTTCCACTAAATGAACACACAGACATAATAGATATAAAACGCGTCGGTAGCCAAAGAGATCCCCTACGACAGGTACCGAGACCTATACTACTGGAACTGAAAAGCGGTTCCAAAAGAACAGAAATAATGAACCAATCGAAAAGACTAAAAGGAACTGACATTTATTTAAGTGAAGATTATTCCAATGAGATACAAGACCAGAGAAAAATACTGAAACAACACTTAAAAGAAGCAAGAGAAAGGGATCAGAAGGCATCGCTTAATTATAATAAGCTAAAAATAGACGACAAAACATATAATGTGGAAAGCTTAGGATACAAGAAGACACAAAGCGAAACGATGAATACTAAAACACCTCAAGGAAAACCCAGATGAAGAACATATACTGAAAGATCACCAGGAGATGACGAAAATAAATCAGAAAATATGGCGAAAATAACCAAGAACGCAAACAATACTGTTTGCGAAAACGCGTCTATGGAATGCAAAGAAGCTTTATAGAAAACGGATGAAAACCAGATGACGAAACTAGCAAGGAAAAAGATCAACGAATCAAACATAAGAAAAAGAGATAGAAAAAGAAAAAACAAGAAGAAAAATAGAGTAGGAACCTGGAGCATTCAAACATTATTGAGACCAGGAAAACTGGAAGAGGTAGCAAGACTAATTCAAAGATACAGAATAGATCTACTAGCACTACAAGAAGTACGATGGAAAGGAGAAGGAAATATCAAAAAGAAAACTACCCAATATACTACTCGGGAGAAAACAAGAAGGGAAAAAGATTAGGGACAAAGTTATACAATTTAAAGCGATAAATGGACAAATGTTATATATAAAAATAGAAAACAAACAAGCCAATATGATAATCATAAACATATAATGCACCCACAGAAAGTGCACCAGAAAATGATAAAATTGAATTATATGAACAACTGAAAGAATTATATGAAAGGTTACCCAGAAATGATATAGTACTAATGGTTGATGACTTCAATGCAAAAGTAGGCAAAGAAAACCAGTATCAGGAAGTAGCAGGGAAAGACAACATTCATGACGAGACAAACGATAACGGAAGAAAACTATGCCAACTAGCAGCAATATCAAAGGAAAAATCAAAATGAAGATAATTAAAGCAGAGAGAACAAGACAAAACAAAAGAAGATGGAATCTGGAGAAGTTAAAAGTACAGGAACTAAGAGAACAATATGAGACAACCCTTAAGGAAAAGCTAACAGAAGCAAATAACACAGAGGACATATGGAAAAATATAAAAGAATCCATTTTGAATTCAGCTGAAGAGGTGCTAGGACAGAGGGAAATAAAAAGAAGGAAAGAGTGGTTTGATGCAAAATGCGAAATCAAAATCAAACAGAAAAACCAAGCAAGAGATAAATGGATATCAACTACAGAAGAACATCATCGAAACGAATATAAAGAAAAAAAGAAAGCAGCTGATAATTGTTGCAAGAACAAAAAAAAAACTGTGGATGAAAGAGCTATTAAAGGATCTAGAAAAGAATAATAAAGACAGCGCCAAACTATTTGGATACCTAAAAGCTCAACAAAGAAAAGGCAGACCAGTAGTTAAAATTGACAATAGATCATGGGAAACACACTTCACAGTACTATATAGATGCAAAGAAAGCCCGGAAGAGGAAGTAGGCGCAATGGAAGACATTAGAGATAATAGGGATACCAACATATGATGAATAGTTAGACATCATTCAAAAAATGAAACAGAAAAGAACAACCGGAACAGATGAAATTCCCAATGAGCTGATTAAAAACGGAGGGAAAAAGTTATTAACAAGCATTTATAACCTAATAGTTAGAATATATGAAGCAGAAGAAATGCCTGAGGATTGGAAAGAAGGCAGAATTATACCAATATTTAAGAAAGGAGAAGTAACAAACTGTAACAACTATAGAGCAATATTTCTACTGAGCACAACATATAAAATTCTAACAGCCCTTATCAAGCAAAAACTCACTCAATTCACAGAGAAAAAAATTGGGGACTACCAGCAAGGATTCAGAGAAGTCAGATCTACTACAGATGCCATTATAGTTACACAAACAATCGAAAAATGCCACGAACACAACATAGAACTCCACATCCTCTTCGTAGACTTCAGACAAGCCTTTGACTGTATTGGAAGAAATAAATTATTTATTGAAATGAAAAATCAAGATATACCAGAAAAATTAATCAGATTAACAAAAATGACTATGGATGGAGCTCGAGCTAAAGTAACCACAGAAGAAGGTAGCACAAAATCAATTGCAATAGAAACAGGAGTGAAATGCAGTAGAATGAGTAGCAGTAGAATGAACAGTCAAGGCCAGCAAAATTAAAGGAACTATAGCCCACTACTCAACACAAATAGTTGCATATGCAGATGATTTAGTTCTTATGGGAAGAGACAAGGAAAGATTCAAAGAAGCAGTAACAATTCTGCCAAAAGAAGTACGGAAAAGTGGTCTAGAAATTAACGAAAGAAAAACAAAATATCTACTCTGCTCTAGAAGAGAAGATAACGGGACGAGAGAAATCAAAATAGAAAACTACAATTTTGAAAGAGTCCAACAATTTAAATATTTGGCAGTAATAGTGAATACCCAAAACAAGAGAAGTGAAAAACTAACGGAACGAATACTAGCAGGTAACAAAACACACTGGAGATATCTTACGCTCATGAAGGATAAGAACTTATCCAGAAATACAAAACTGAAAATATACAGAATTGCAATCAGACCAGTAGTTACGTACGCAGCTGAGACAATGTGCCTTACGGAAAAAGATAAAGAAAAATTGAAAATTTTCGAACGGAAAATCCTCAGACGGATTATGGGCCCGATAAGAAGGAACAACAGAGAAATGAGAAGAATGAATCATGAACTAAGAGACATAATGAAGGGAGAAGATAACGTTAGATTTATTAACGCACAGAGGCTGAGATAGCTGGAACACATAGAGAGAAGGCAAAACGACCTACTGATCAAGAAGATCACCAGATGGAAACCAGCAACTGAAAGACCTAGGGGAAGACCCAGAGATAGATGGGAGGATCACGTCATGAGAGATATCAAAATTCTGGAAGTGAGAAACTGGAGCATATGCACATATTGAAATGAGTGGAAGAAAATTGTAACGAAAGCCAAGTCATACAACAAACTTTGACAACATACAAGTGGAATGCGGGGTGATTCACCTCCATAAGCGAATCAGAGAGCTCTAAGTAAGAGCGGCAAACTTTCCACCCGGAATGAAAGCTGCTAAATTGTTGGTTGATATATTTATATCTATGCGTGATTGTCTTGATGAAATTTACGCTGTGTTCTGCTTCCACTGATAAATATCAATTTGATCGATATAAACTGCAGCTATTGCTGTTTGACGAAGAGAATAAATGACATTAAAATGACTCCTTAATAATAACTTAAGCTAAAGTCCAACCCTGATGCTACAACTAACCCACCATTCTGAAATACAAAAAATAAACTCGACTACGACAGGGGCACTTAAACATCATCGTGAATCTTTTATATTCATACTCGTATGTTAACTTTATAGTTCCATCAATTTTTGTACAAATGGGCTGCAAAACTGCCGTCATAAATTTCCATTTGACTGATACCAGCAAAAAGTTAATAGTTCTACGTAGTGCATTTTATATTTCCGGTTAAATCTCTATAGCATTTCCTCCTATTATAGTTTTTGTAATCCGTTGAAGACAATAGATATTTACAATGGATATTTATAAATAAAAAAATTAAATATAATTTTCATGTAGAATTTTAAAAACCAGCCAAATATTTTTGAGAAAGTCTTGCTCAAATACGTTTTTGAATCAAAATTAACGAATACCGCACCCATTTGGCAGCATGTTCTCCTGCGTCTTTTACTTTGGTTTTGCTTCTAATGCATTTGTTTGTTTTTTTGTCTATAAGTCTCACCCCGAGCACTGATCTTTCCATCGCTCTTTGTGCTTTTACTACGAGTATTTTATCCATATTAGACTTGGTGAGTGTCCACGTCTGTGAACCATACGTGAGTATAGAGAGGATACACTGATCGTAAATTCTGGTTTTCAAATATTGTTCTATTTTAGTGATTTTCAAGATCCAACTAACTTAGTTTTCCAAATCCTGCCCATGCTAACCTTATTCTTCTGGTAATTTCGGCAGTTTGATTTTCTTTGTTAACTTTCATTATCTGTCCCAGGTAGATGTATTTGCTTACTGTTTCTAAATTTCTGTCGTTCAACGTTATTTCTCTAATATTCGATGTATTTGTCATTATTTTTGTTTTTTCCAAGTTCATTTTTAGATCTACTTGGTCTACATGGTCTGTCAAGTTCTTCGAAACTTATAGCAAATATCACAATGTGATCAGCGAATCTCAAATGACTCAGTTTTCTTCCATTAACATCTATTCCTTTATCTACCCAGTTAATGTCTTTGAACATGTCTTCCAGTCCAAGTGTGAATAGCTTTGGTGAGATAACATCTTCCTGGTGAACTCCTCTGTTGATTGGTATAGCTTTGGTTTTCGCATCTATTTGTATTTTCATTGTAGCTTTCTTGTAAATATTATGGATAAGCATTCTGTATCGGAAGTCTATCTTGCAGTTGTTCATAGCTCTCTCTATTGCCCAAAGTTCTATGGAGTCAAATGCCTTTTCATAATCAACGAAGCCAATGTATAAGTCCATTCGAAACCTAGCAGCTAGAATTCCAAAAACGTTTTCAATTATTGGACGCACTCGTGACCAAAGTTCTATGGAGTCAAATGCCTTTTCATAATCAACGAAGCCAATGTATAAGTCCATTCGAAACCTAGCAGCTAGAATTCCAAAAACGTTTTCAATTATTGGACGCACTCGTGACAATCTGTAGTTTAACAGAACTTTTTTTCTGCCTAAATTTCTCTGAGGAAATGGTTTTAGCAAGTTTTCCCCTAATGAAAATGCAGCATCCACGACAAATACGTAAGGTAGAGTTAGTTCACTGTTTTGTAACTTTTCTGGTTTAGATAGATATTTGCAGAGTTCCAGACTTGCAGTTAAATAAACCCCCCACCCATCGAACATTCTTCCATTTGTCCCAAAATTACAGTAGATAATTTCATAATTGGCATTTGCTACAGCCATAAACACTAAACTATAAAATCCTTTATAATTATTAAAATAGGAGTCGGAATTAGATGGTAGAATTAATTATTTGAACATGCTTTCCGTCAATTGCACCCGAACAATGAGGAAAGTTCTATTTTTCGTCGAAATAATTTGCAATACACTTCCATTCGCTTTCAGTTTTTGGAAACTAGAATAAAATATATTAATTCAGAACCTTTGCAAGAATATAGCACTGTCATCAGTAATATTTTTAAGCAATTACACGCGTCTTGTTGCTAATTATAATGATTAATTGATTGACAAAACATAATCATGTTTAAAATTTTTAGATAACTCATCACAAAAGCACTTGCAGTGAATCGGTACTCTCCCGTCAGGTGAAGAATATGAAGACTCCCAAATATCTGAACCTTCTGTCCTATCGGCAGATACTTTCACTTATGGTAAAACGCCATCTGGTTGCAGAAAACGTGGGCAGAAATAAGATCTTAGATGGTTATGAAAAGGATAGATTTATGAATAGTGAATTAAAATAATCAATTGGTTGGTCGTGTGAGTCCAGTTCAAACTAGGTAGTAGAAATAAATAACAGACTTACCAACAATCTTATTATTTAGTAAGCGACGGTAGATTTACTGTTCATGGACAAAATATTGCTATGAAATTAAGGGTTCTTCCAACAGATCAAAGTATTATGGCTGAAAAATTAATTAACGATGTTTTATTTGAAGCAGAGTGCAGAGTACAACAACTTAAACAGGCAATGGAGATTACAGCCACCTTCAACTACTGCCAGTTTATCTAACATTTCCCACAGAACATTCAATGATAATCACACAGTCATTACTGCCGGCATAGCATTTAGTTTGCACATGTCAAAGTACATCTAATGATACAAACACAGCTAGTAGGTACACAGGTCTCCGACAGAAGTACGATAGCAGTTGTTCACAATGTTCTGCATCAGAGTTCTTGCAAAACCTTACTGACAATGGTAATAATTGATTCTTTAATTATCAATATTGTTACCAAACATTTACCTATATCATGTTTTAATATTTTAATGTTTTTACACATATAACGGAATTTTGTTGTTTCTGTATTTTTTTAAGAAAAATTTCTTCAGTTTGTATAGATACTGTTTTATTTGGTATTAAACGTAATTTCGTAGTTTTTACCTGCCTCTCATATATTTTATTACCTTTTAGCACACGTTTCGGGTATTATTCTTACCAAGACTCGAGGAGAGATGACAGCGGAAAACTTCAAATCCTCGAAGTTTCTTCCCGTTGTTAAAAATCTAGAATTGTAATAAAATTATTAATATTTTTTTTAACGTGAACCCCTGGTATATTACGCAATTTTATAATTATATTAAATATATAGTTGGTACTTACCTTAAAGTTGTTGACAGTATTCTTTGTGGTGTTATTGAAGAACGCATTACTGTATCCAGTTTCTGAATAAAGAGGTGTTATTGCTGATAACAATTCAACGTAAGTGGATTCATCCATTCGAAAGTTATTTCTTTGTACCACTACCTTGTTGTATTTTTTCGTTTATTTTCATTTATACAAAGAGCAGGAGCCGCTAAAAGTATATCGTTATCTGACATGTTTGTGATTTGAAAGTAAAACTCATACTGAACCGCAAAACGTGTGTGTTCCCATCCTATTTTCAACATTATTGTACTGCAATTATTGTAGTATTAAATTAGGATAGAATTGACTTGCTCATGGATTGTATCTAGTAATTATCAGATAGCAATCAACATAAGACTGCTGCTAGAGTTTTACTAATAAAAAGAAGAAAGTGGCGATTTGGAAATTTTTGCATAGGTTGAGAAGTTCGGTTATACACTGGGAAGGTACTAACATTTACTGAAAATCCTGAAGTTGACAAAAAGGACAAACTCCCTTCAGAAAAGCTTTTATATAATGACCACCCGCAAATAAAAAGCAAACCGCATGTCTGTTTTATGTGTAAAAATCCGGTTTGTTTAGATTTCACACCCAAAAATCTCCTGCGACTATGCAGTTTACAAACTTACGAAGTATATGTTTTAAATTTTCGTTAAACTAGAAATAATTAAACAATATTAGGACTCTTGTTTGTTGTTAGGAGTTTATGCTTTAAAAATATGAATAAACTGTTTATTTTTTTAATATTATCAATATCAATATTCTGCAGTGATGAACAATCATCGCGAAAATCCAATGCTAAACTTTTGTAAGCTGTAATAAACTCCCTGCTATATACCTAGATTATTCATTTATAATCGGGCAAGAATTGATTAAAAACATGATACACTTGCATTCAGTGATAGAAATAATGAATTTTAAAAATATCTTTCAAAAGTTCCAATCAAAAATTCATCAATTTTGTTTAAAGTGGATACAGAATATCTCACCGCCTCTTAATTGCATATTTTGTTTTTAGTTCATTAAATTGTGTATACAAGAGGAGCAAATATTTACCGAAGAAGATTATAAAAACCACGCAACCAGAATATAAACAGAGTTAAAACATTCACGTAGTCTGTTCTTGTGAGAAAACTTATGCAGAAACGACATGAAGTAAAAAGTGATTACATTTTTTATTACAGTAGCTGTTATTAACATAATAACAAAGAACATTTTAATGGCTCTGTTTTACAAGAAAAATTGCGACATAATTATAAAAACATACACATTTTTCGGAAAGTGGTGTCGATATCAGTCAATAGCAACGATGATGTTATATCGTTGATAAATAGTCTTTTTTTAATAAACATCTACAATGCTTGTTCTATTATAATTCTTATAATCTGGTTATTCATGACCAATGAGTAATTTTAATAGCCTAAATGTCTAAGTTTATATACATGCATTATGCTAGGCTTTAACTATATTACAAACCATTTCAATAGGTTTAATCCCCTTCGGTCTTGCAGTAATACTCCAGAAAAATAAGCAAAATTTAACCATGTTCAAGACATCTGAATAACCACGTATTTGACGAGTTTTTCCTAATATATACCTATAGTAAGCGAGCCTATACGTTTTCTGCCGAAATTTCACCGTGGTTTTTTTATTTACACCATAACAATAACAATTTAGTGCAAAAAATGCTTTTTTTTTTCGAATTTTTGCTTAAGATTAGAAAGGAATATATTTTCATTATATAAATTAAGGAACACTCGAAGAGTGGTGGGTTTTTCGGTCAAAGTGGAGAAAAAAAAAAGACAAAGAAGGTGGCTACTTCATCTATTTATTGAAGACGTTTAGCTTTCTAATCAGAAAGCATCATCAGTTCATCTAAAAAGAACAATATGAGAAACCAAACATCCATAGATAAGCTGTTATAAGTGTGTTACCTCAAAAAGATATGTAGCAGTCAATGATATTAAATATGTAAAAAAAGCTTACGGCAATGAACATTATAAGATTATGTTGTATAAACAATTATTGGAACTAAATACAGTTTACAAATTAGCTCAAACTTAGCACAGCAAAAGACCATGTGGTAATTGTACATAGAGACCACACCAACCAACGAGAAAAGACAGTGGCCTTGAGGTCAAAATATGACAGAGCAGCAAGGCGTATTTAAATGGTCTACGTTGTGGCTGAATAGCCAGCCAACAGGTGAAGATTGATTCAACTTCCAACAGTTTGGTTTCTAGTACTCGTATACTCAGAGTATATCGGAATAAAAGGAGAAGACAGTTAAGATTTGATTTCACGTACAGTGCGTCTGTGTATCCGCTTATACGTATTTCACCCTAACACCCAGAACAAGCCATGTTAGAGTTGCTTCTTAAGACAGAAAAGATTTATTTTCACTTTCAGAGCGACTGTCAATAGCCGTCTCTGATGATCCCTATTAGAAGATATCTATCATAATTTTGATAAAGTGGATATATTTCAAAATAAATTTTGTCCTTCCCTGCCGCTTTATTCGCTATAGAACATAAAACTTATGTGCAGTAGATAGAAATGGATCTCAATTATAACTAACAGTTATATCTCACTTTTCACAAAACATGGGCATGCAGCGTTTGTACTTAGAATTTTAAATCATCGATATCAAGATGTTTATTTCTCCATATTATATCGTATTTCCATAAATAACTTCAGTCACTTTTTCGTTCAGATTTAATTCTAGATTTAAACGTTTGCGTTCGGAATCTTCCACTCTTATCGAATTATCAATAGTAATACCACTAGTGATTCAATTTTCGCGATAAGTCTCTCGATTTACTTCTAAACGAAACTGAGTTGCTTGAAAACACCACGAGTCCGTAGGACGAGTGGTGTTTTCTTTAAGAAACTCAGTTGAGTTTAGAAATAAATGACAGACTTATAAGCTAAATTAAATCACGAGTGGTATTTTATTAGACTATTTCATGAACAAAGTGATAGGCCAAAAATTCAGTAGAATGAGAGGAAGGAATTTAATAATAATACATTTGATCTAGGTAACCCAAATCTACCCATTTTTTGAATAATTCACAATTAGTCATAATCATAAAATATTTATTATAACTATAAATAATTTGTTATAATTATTTTTTACCTATAACAATAAATAATTTGTACACGAAAAAAATACATTATTCTCGACTATAATTATTATAAACGGTGCAATTGTAAAAATTTTTCTTTTGGAGTCCCTCTGGCGTGTCTTCGTCCCATTGTAAGCACATATTTTTATATTCATCCGAAGTCATAGCGACAGAACTCATTTTCCTTTTATCGGGTACAGTTTGCAACAATTTTCTCTTACTATCACGAGCCGCTCTCGCTTCCTTGAAGGTTATATCTTTGAAGGGATCAATATGTCTCTGATACTCACAGAAATATTTTTCTTGTACCAATTTGCAGTAGTGTTCCATATGGTTTTAATAACACTCTCCTTGTAATCACTACCATCAATTTTTGGCATGTTGAAGGCCCAGTCTTTTAGAATGAATGCTAGTTTTTCGTTGTTATTTCCTGCATCTAATTTGTAGTTGCGATCCACACAGAACATCATAAATTGTCTCCATATATAAGAGTTAGATTTTCTTGTGTTACTCGGTATATTTTCTTCAATGTTTTGGTTTATAACTTCGTTTGAAGTACCACCGAAACGACTCATTTTGACATATTCGCTCCGTGCGTGACCATGTGTGTGTGTGTGTGTGTGCGTGTGTGTTTGGTGAGTTGGCTTGGAAACTTGCGTGACCATGGTAGGGGTACTTTGAAACGATGCCAGCGTGCGTAGCGGCGAAATATGACAAAATTGGACCTACCTTTTTACGCATAAATTTTATCAAAAATGTGTGCAAATACATATTGCGTATTTAATTGTGCTAATAATAGCAAAAATAGTAAGTGTAGTTTTTATAGGTTCCCAAATATTACATATAAATTAGAGAAAAGAAAAAGATGGATCCGTGCTATTAATATGAAAAAGTAAATATCACATAACTTCATTTTTATGCAATTGAAATAGGAAAAATTTAAACAATTTAACTTAAATGATATTTTATAAGGCTTCAAGCTAACTGCAGAGTGCCTGATGACTTTAGCTTTTATATCATAACTTTTACTATTACTGTTTTTAAATATATGCTCTTTCACGTGAAGAACTTGATTTGCCAGTACTAGATTTTTTCCTTTCTTTTTCGTTTATGGTTGAAAAGATATATTATGATGAATTTTGAGAAACCCAGTTTTTAATACTACATTTATTTTGTACTGAAAACTGAAAAAATATAATTAAGAAGTTAATTATTAATAATTGTCAATTTCGCATGTATTTAACAATGTCAAACATATGTCATATGTTTAACCTGAAAATTGGTAGGTCCAAAACTGTCAGATGAAGGCGGTAGGTGTCGCGTCAGCCACGCACGGAGCGAATACAGCTACAATAATGTTTTTGGCAAACGTCAAACTTTGCTTTGCGATCGGTATCCATGGTTACGTCCTTTAAAACACGTTGCTGATAGACCAATCAGAATTGAAAGACAGTTGGTGTTTTCGCGATAACACAAGCTGTCTTTGGTTTGTAATTGGTCAGATTATGTGAAAATTTTAAGATGAGTGAAATAGTCATTGTAATCTTATGACAGAATATATTATTCCGTGATAGTCTATAGAAAAAACGCCAAAACTGTCATCTCTATTATGAAATAAAGTATCTTTGTCTGTTTATTATATTTAAAAAATTCTAACAGGCTTCCAATCCTGACCTGTAAATAGATTATCTCTGAATTTTCCCTGTATACATAGCAGAGGTAGATAGAAAATTAAAAATCTCTGACATCATTAACATCTATCTCTGACGGGTCGTTTTGAAATATGACGACACGCCTTTTGGAACATTCAAATCGGTCCTTCTCCGGTTAACTCGAACATCTCCAACTTTACTAATGAACAATTTTTTTCTTTGTCGGCCTCGCATTTTATTATTCACGCTGTCTAGTGTGGATGCGAATGTTGGCATTCTGGGGTTATTATACCCTTAGATAAACATTGACGGTCAGTTTTACAAGTGAGAAATATTTATTTATTCAAAAAATTCCATTATTCCATTAAATATCAAAATCTATTTTCAAGGAAGTTGTAAAAATTATATTAAAATATCAATTATTATTTATTTATAAATTTATTGAAGTAATAACAAATATAGATTGTTAAATAAATGTCAAAGTTAGAATACATATAGTTAGAACTCCCTCAAAAAATACTCAATATTAATTAATATTGAAGTATTTTTAAGTTTCATTAAGTAAAACTGGTTAAACTAAGTAGTGTGCGAACTTCGACAGTAAAAAGGTGTTTATCGATCGTCTAAAGAAGCAAATCGATCACGAAAAGTTATACTTACTTACTTTCCGTGTCCCGAACACCAACAGCTTTAAATTTTGTGTTTCCAATGGTTGGCCACATAGATGGCCCTGTCATTCGATAAGAATAGGTCTTCTTCTGTGCAGGTCTCTCTCATCTCTGTGCATGATAGTAGATGGTGACTATTCTGAACCGCGCCACAGTCGCAGGTATCGTCCTCCTGGTATCCCCATTTCTTCAGGTTACTAGCACAACGTGAAACGCCAGTTCTTAGCCTGTTTAGCGCCTTCCATGTGAGACACGGCAAATTGTGTCCAGCGGCCATTTCCTCTAAGGGAGCAAAATGTGTTGTAGCTGACGCTTGCCATAGGTGTATTCGGCGCGTCTTTGGCTCTTCGGGAAGGGATCGTGATCTGTATCTGTAGAGTAGGGAGGACGATTTAAGTTTCACAACACTTAGGCCACAATTGACCCATTATGCATCCTCCCAGAGAGCTGTCACCCTTAGCTCATTATCCATCCTGCCATTTCTAGGAAGGTGGACAAGTCACCAGGAGACACCTCTCTTATGTGGGCAGGTGTGGGCCAGGACTCGCCAAACGCGTACTCTCGTATTAACGATAACTCCGGGCATTCACATAGGACATGCTCTACAGTTTCGTCTTCTCGTTCACACTTCCTACATAGAGGTGTGTCTGCTAGCCCCAGTGTGTGGAGGTGTTTGCTTAGTTGACAATGACCAGTTAAAAAACCAACTGCCAAACGAAGGTTTTTTCTGGTCACTCCCAAGTACTTCTTTGATGTTGAATCTTCAAGATTACTTAGTGTTACCCTGGCAAGTTTACATCCTTGCCCTTCTTCCCATCTTTTTACGGTTTACGTATGGGAGTGACATTTGACAATTTCCGCAATTTTTGTAGTTGACCAACCAAAAAGATCCCCAGGTCCTAAGAGTCTTAGGCCTGCCGCTTTCCTAGATAATTGGTCAGCAATGCGGTTGCCTTTATTCCTATTTTGTCCTTTAACCCACCTCAGGATGATGGTATTACCATCCAAAGCTTGAGTTAGTGACTCGTAACACTCCATTACTAAACCTGATGTGACACGTGTTCTATTCAAGGTTAGTAGCGCTTGTCTGCTATCTGTGCAGATCATTATAGTTTTCCCTTCTATACCTTTTTGGGTAATTTTTTTTGCGGCTATGGAGATACCAGTCAGTTCTGTCTGGTCCTAAGAAGGAAATAGTTAACTCTATCGTATGTCTCGACTATAAAATCTAACCCTAAAAATCCAGCTCTCCGTTATGCTAATTCTAGACAGTATATCAAAAAAGAAATAGGTGACCTGTAACATTCTATGAACGATCTAATAGATATTACTTAGATTTTAATATTGAACTAACTTCTATTTATTCTACCTTTGAAATAAATTTATGTTTTCCTTAGGTTGTTCTCCCTCCACTTTGCAACCTTAAATTTACAGCATATAACAAAAATAAGGTAATCCCCAATTTTTTTTAAGACTAACTTTTTCCATGTTCTCACACAACACAAAAATTTTTATTTTATATACACGGACGCCTCTAAGACCATAAATGGATTAGGAGCATACTTTTTGACATTACATGAATAATATAAATTGTCTCTTGAGACAAATATTTTTACAACAGAACTATTTGCCATAATTAAGGCCCCAACCTTTGTTCTAGAAAAAAACTTCTCAAATCTCTTGTAATATCTGATTTACTTGACAGTCTGACATCCATTTCTCAGGTTTATCCCTCTCATCTAACATTACGGTAGATACAGTTAATTTTATATACCAAATACCAAAACAATTTGACAGTAGAGCTCCTCTGGGTACCGTCACACGTACTAATAGATGGTAACGAAAAGGCAGATATTATTCTAGCTAGGTTCGCAGTAACCAGTACAGCTGCCAGTCGCAAGTCGAAAAGCATCAGTCGAAAATCTAATGGTGCAATACAATTTAAAACCTTACTTAACAGCAAAATTACACGATGGTATTCAAAACCAATGGAATAGAAACAACACTAAATTGAAAGAAATAAACTACTGCGTCCTTCCCTGTAACTTCCTGTCTTCGAAGCGTCAACATCAAGTCCTAATAACACGTCTCAGATTAGGACACATGGCTACAACACATAAATACTTGTTGAAAAGAGAAGAGGAACCAGTATGTTTTGGTTGTGAATGTAAAGTGACAGTAAAGCACATTTTGATCGACTGTCCAATATACTCAGTTAAAAGACTGTATCACCATCTTCCAAAAACATTAAAATACCTTCTAGGAGAATCTAAATACATAGCTGACTTGGTAGAATTCTTGTGTGTGTGTGTGTTTGCGCATTATTGGCTTCGGAGTCAATGTTCATTTGCCATCTTACCTTTATGGAATTATTTTGTCTTTTTTATGCGGAAGCTCTAGTGCTCCTTGCTTTATTCTCGTTTGTTTAGGCAGATATACAATCATTATACTGCTCTAATGGTAGAATTTTTAAAATCTATACAATTTATTAAACAATTTTTAAAAATTATTCAAAGTTTAAACACATCCAAGCCAAATTAGTTAAGTTGTTTTCACGGAAAAACAAAAAACATCATGGATGAACTTTGTAAATATGTACCTTTTGCTCGATGACTGTACTATCAATAAAAATACACCGCTCAATAAAATAGGGATATCCTTTTTTAGTTCTCTCTTTTTTATTATTTCATCCATAATCAGGTTGAATAATAGAGAACTCAGGGAATCTCCCTGTCTTATCGCATTGCCAGCTTCAATAGGGTCAGTTAGTTCTTCTTCTACTTTTACTTTTCTTGTGTTGTTTTCTTTGGTAGAGTATATCATCGTTTTGATTGTTTCTCTCTTGCGTACAATAAGTGGATAAGTTAATTAAAATTGGATAAATATGTTATGTAGGTATTTACTTTTTTTATTCTCACTCTGTATATATAAATATTGAAACAATACACCATTTAAAAATATCCTTAACAAATGCCTTTTTTTGAAATGGTGCGCTCTTTATATACTATTTGTGGTTTTTTGTGTTATAATGAGATCATATAGTTTTTATGTGAAATTCGAACTTTATTATCCTTTAGCGCCAACTGGATGGGCTAAGCGATTCGATATGGAGTAATGTTACAGTGGCATTCAACTGGTCGCGCTCGTTAGCTCTAGCTGGGAGGTTATAATTATATATGGTGCTTCTGGAAATAGACAGAATCATTAATAATTTAAAGCCGCATTTACACTCATTAAAAAAGGGGTGTAAAAATTCTAAGGGTTATTCCAAAATTAAAGGTAGTAGTTTTGAATTCTTTTACTTGTCTGTGTGGTTGTACCAATTCATTGGCACACGTCGAGTTTTATTCTTTAGTTCTTTTCGAGTTTTTATTTTTAACACTTTCGCTGCTGACTTCTATGATAAATGAGTTGCCGGGTGCGGTATTTTTTTCTAAAAATTTTAATATTTTGCGCTTTATAATTGCTTTAGTCTAAACTGAAGCCCATTTATAGAGAGTTTAGTTGTTTTTGTTATCAATGTCACGCATGCGTGTCGGGCGCACCTAGGTATACAGTTTTTGCCATGTGCTGACTGACACACATGCGGGTGTATATATTTTTTACTACTTTAAAAGATTATTGAAGACAATTTTAAGAAAACTAAGTAAAAACAATTAAAAACAAAACAAAAAGTAATACCAACTTAAACACTAGGACAATAAAAAAAACTTCAAATTCATAACATACATAACTACGTAATTTGTTTATATGTATAACACAAAATGTTGCACTATTGATGGTAATCGTTAAAAAATTCGACGCATAATCCGGGCTCTTCTGTACATTGTTGGCAGTGGTAAAGCGTCATTTTACGGATTTTCTTGCCAGAGCACACTCTACATCGCTTTCTTACTGTTTTTCCTTGTTTGTCCTTGGCCAAAAATTTTGGTAATAATGTGGACTGTTTTAATTGTCGGCCTGTAATTCATTAGCATCAAGTGTATGTAATGTATGCCCAACTTCTTGTACCACCTTAATGATTTTCTTTCACAGGAGTAGTAAGAGTTTAGTTGGTCTTGCCGATCGACACCCCCCATATGCTTATTAAAATTAAAAATTGCAGTAGCTAGGTTTTTCTCTGGGTCTATTCCTTCTATCAAGAAATTCCGTCATTTCATTTCCAAATTCATTAGAGGTATAAAGAACGTCACGTTTGTCCTTCCATTTACCAACTAAAATATTATAAGAATAACAAGCAATTCGCTCACCTTTTTTTAGTTTTTTTTCAATAACGTCTTTGGGATTATGCTTCTTTCTCACATTTAGTGTTCTAGTGCAGTAAGTACTTCGATTTGTTAATATTTTAGCTAGTTCATAGGAATTATAAAAATTGTTCATGTATACACTATGTCCTTGGTCCAAATATTCCTGAAGTAGCTGTAAAACTACTTTTGTGGTGTGGCCTTTTCTACCGGCATCATCCAGGGCTCCAGTGTAGACTAAAGATTTTAGAACTAAACCGCTTGGCTCTGTAAGAATATAGAGTTTTATCCCGTATTTATGACGCTTGTTCTTGATATATTGTCGGAATACCAAGCGTCCACGCCATAGTACCATTGACTCATCAAGTGAAAGGTTTTTTCCAGGATAATAAACAGCAGACATTTTATTATTGAAGAACGTTATTATAGGTCGTACTTTGTACAATCGATCTTGAACTTCTTCTCCATTGGCTGGGTTTCTAGCAAAATGTAAGCACCTCATTATGATAAGGAAACGATCCCTACTCATATGCTCCGAAAAACATTTTAAATTAAATAATGGATGAGATTTCCAGTACTCATTGAATCTATTTAATTTGATGGTTCCAGTGTGAATCAATAGTGTAACAAATTTTAACATTTCTTCTCGTTAAACTGGCTTCCACTTTGTAATTCTTGATTTTTCTCGTATATGTTTAGAAAGGAATATCTCTTCTGCATACAAGTTGGTTTGGCTAACGATTAAATGCAAAATGTCGTTATCAAATATCATTTTAAAATAATCGATTGGATCATTGCCACCTGGTTGAACCAAAAGTTTATTTCTTTTCGAAAACATAAAATCTTTCATATTCATAGGAATATTTGTCCAGTCAGGAAATGCGTGTTCTAACACAGTTTCGTTTTCGTTGGGAGCGTCATCTTGGATTTGAATCGGCATTTCATTTACTGTAACAATAAAAAAAAATTAATAATATTGTTATCACATAAAATATAAAAACTTACTCTCTCTATCATGGTCTGAATACTCCTCGGATTCAGAAGAAACGCCCTCGAAATTAGAATCAGGGTTACTACCAATAGAATGATTACTGAATAAGTCCTCCTCGTCAGTAGATTCATATAACAAAGCTAACATCTCACTTTCACTTAGTTTATTAGGATTTTTCACCAGTACTTTACGATTTTTACATTTTGAAGGTCCCGGTATAGAGTCCGCCATTTTAATAAGACAAAACGGTCTATACGCGAACGTAACAAAATAAAAAAGCCGACAACCAACTCTCCACTGCAACAATACAATCACACTGCTCGAATTCTTTGAACGCGTGTCTGACTTGACCGCGCTAATTTGTATCCCCTACCCTAGCATGTCCGAATGCCGAATGCCGCGAATGCCGTCTCATTGGGAAATTCTGAAAACGGCAAACATAAATACTTTGTGCCTTAGTAACATGCTAACAAGATGTGAACTATCTGTTGCATACGCTGTATTTAAAATGATCTGTTAATTCTAACTGGTCAGATGTCACGCAAGTATATCGTCAGCATCGGGCAAAATAACTTAAAGTCACGCATGCGTGACATCAGCAGTGAAAGTGTTAATTGATTTAACACTGGCAACGACTCAGGTGGCTATAACTATTAAAAATAGCATGTGTCACATGAGGTGTCTTTTTCAGGCCATCGGCATATTTGTTTTAAAATAAGAAGTAACGGGCCTATCAAGGAAATTTATCGTAACCCTGGTAAAACAGGCAGAAAGCGTATCAAGCCGACCTGAAATATTGTTTAAACATTAAACTGGTCATATAAGGCATATATAAGGCCTATACTGGTCCTAAACAAGGCTGCCAAACATCTCTAAGAGGTTATCATGTCGGCTTTCGAAATAATTGGCCATCGCCAATGAGGAATTCCTGCAGAAAACTGTCCTATAGTAAAATAACAACCTCATGACAAATAAACCTTTGTGGAATCGTGGTAAAGGCATTGCGAGGAGTTATGATATAGCGCAAAAATGTTAAGGCCCCATAAATTTCTCAGGACCCTCAGATAAATATAACCTCATTCCAGAAGGAGTCAGATGAATACTCAGAGTTATGAAGAGACCCTAAAACAAATTTTCAGGATCCACTTTCCTAAATTTGAAAAAAAAAACTAATACCATCGGACATATAGTACACTGGACTGAAGACCATAACTTACAGTTCTAGGGAAAACTGGCCTTGGAAATGGAAAAAGAAGGACAAAATCAGATGGACCATAAACCTATTTGAGCATGTAAATTACCGCGTCCGAACGGGATTTATCCAACACTTTTCAGCAGCCTTTATACTAAACCTGGTAAAACTAGACAGGAAAAAGCTAAGTCCTTGGGGTCTATAACTCTGATGACATTAATTCTGAAGATTTTACAAATATTGCTCAATATACACGTTGGGGATGGTGTGTTAGTTAAAATTCGGATGCATATAGTGCAATTTTTCATTGTAAATGAGGGTTTTCAACTCTCGCTGCCAAAACATGTAACGGAACACATCCAGTGGTGGTTCACTAGGCTACCGCAGACTCAGTCCTGTAGATGAATGCCACTAGCAACAGATTTTTTTTGTCCACTCGTGTCATAAGCCACCTTTATGCCATTATCTCTACCGCCTTACTCCAGACTGGTGCCGCCTATCCTTTCGGAGTTGGGTCCCCAATGTTGGACATCACTGTGACATTCCACCAGTATGACATTCTGTTTACATCTCGGCGATCCTGCTTTCTTTTATCACTTCTTTAGTAACTCTCTCCAGATATTCCACCATTGGATATTGGCCCTGATTCATGCTCACTTTCCATTTAATCAGCTGCTTGTATACTTTCCAGTCATTCCCGTCGCCGCATCCCCCGACATCCCGGACGCACGGATCGCGTTAGTGGTCCCCTTTCCGGTTATCGAGAATCCGATGTACTCGCCCACTGTCATGTTTGGAGAAATATAACAGTAGACCAGTAGTACTCTATCACCCGAACAATCACATATCCTTCTTTCGGCTTAATTTAACACACTCGCAATTGTATATTCGTACATCAGTCGTACATCAGATTTGGCTCCGCTGTCATCAGCATATCGATGTTCTTTTCTACTGCGGCAGTCTCGGCAAGATCATGTGCTAATCTTGCAGTTCCCACGCTAGTTTGAAGCACATTCTGCTAAGAAAACAAAACCTAGACGAGTAAGCCATAAGAGTATTATTAAATCTTTACTGGCATCAGAAACCAAAATAATAGTAGACACAGAAATGTCAAATGAAGATATTTTAAAAATGCCAGGACCCTGGCAAGGCTGGGTGTGGTTCTGTTTTTTTTTTTGGAAAGTGTGTTTTTGCGCCACCTTTTCATTGAACCTACTTACAAGCGCGTGACATAAACAATGGAAACATGATTTTAAGAAAAAGAAATCCTATCTTGTTGTTTGTTGGTCATAGAATGTTTTTTTTTTGGAAAGTGTGTTTTTACCAGCTTTTCGTTGAGCCTACTTACAAGCGTGTGACATAAAAAATATCAAAGTTACATATTATAAACGTTTATAAGCTAAAATGTCAGTGTCTTCAAACTATTTTTTAATAGCAAATTTAATCAAATGTTAACAGTATTATAGTAATAGTAATATACCTTAAAAATAAAGCCTCAAAGACTCAATTGTAAACTAAAAAATATCTGTAGAGTCACTGTTTGGGCAAGTATAGTTGTTTAAATAATCGCTCTCCGTGATAAACAAATTGAATAACTTATAAACTATTTAGTCGATCTGTTTGAACTTTAGCTGTTCTTACTTTAATAACTCATTAACTGCCACAATTTTTAGTAGGTATATTAAATCTCATTATGCAAAGAAATAAAGTTATTATTATTTATTAATTACTCCATAATAAGGGTTTTTGCAATTATTTCGGTCAATTTTTTATGTATTTCAATTTGAAAACTCTCAAAAATAAAGAACTTTTTATAATCTACAACTTTTATTTGAACTATTTCCCTAAAATGTATAACAAAAGATTTATGGACAAATTTTTTTTTAATTTTCAAGATTGTTTAAAAAAGACTGGTCTATTTTTCTCATTTGTAGGTACAGCTTCGTAAGTTAAAAACACTACCTAGAATTGGTTTTCGCTTTATAGTTATTTTTCTATATAAAAACGGTTAATGTCAAGATAAAGCGTTTGAGGAAGTCCTCGTTGAACGTGCTTAAATAGTGTTGCATTCTACTTATATTTTCAGAGTTATTTTATCTAATAGACTGAATAATAAACAATGTCTACGGTGAAAATTACAAATCCAAAATATAAGTAAACCGAAAAGAATTCATAGAATATTAATTGGTGAGATTTGTCGAGTTGCAAATTGTTAAAGCGATGCACTTTCTGGTAGTTCTGAAAAATATGAGATACCAGAAAATTATTCACAAATACTATATACTAAACTGAACTCTATATGTAAAACTATATGTCTGAACTCAATATGTAGGCCCAGGATGGCGGAATCTACAGGACTCTCTGGTTCTGCATGAACATCTTAGAAAGAAATAACAGTCTATTGTCTTTGAAGGGCACGATATCTTCGGGTTAACGCAACACACAGTAATTTGTACGTAGGTTTCTCGGAAGATAATTTCAGGCATCCTTCTCACAATATTTCAATCCAAATTTTCTAGTGCATGGCCAATCTTTGGTAAGGCAAAATTCTTGATGTCATAATTGCAAACGATTTTCTTCAAATTAGTTAGAGCACACCATATGCCCCCCTGTCTGTATAAGACTTCCTAATTACCATATACAGCAAAGGTCGAGGACCATCTTCTAATCGCAGTACTCTTCCAACTTTAGGCTGCTGATCTTTCAACTCGTCCAAGCAACCGAACTTCTTATTGAATACGGACTAGATCCCTTTAGTCATCTCGAGGTTTTGGGCAACACAATGGGCTAGAGAGGCGTTTTCCGGAACACTACAAAGATCCTGTTGAATTTGTGAATTTCTGTGGTCACGCCGAATCTAGCACTTTCTGCGTGATTTGACATAAATTCCTTTAAGCTTGGTCTCCGATCATTTTTGATCTTATGTTGAAGTGTTCGTGCTTCTGCTGTTTCATTTAAACCAGCATAAGGTGCTAGACGATTTATATGAACGACTTTTGCAGTTTAGGAAAAAAGCTTCGACGACGCTGTGGGTTATAAAGCCAAAGAAGATCACCTACTTCAAAGCTTTCATTTTTGCATCGAGAATCATATGGATTTTTCATTCTATCACTGGCTAACTGGATGTGTTGTCGGGCAAGTTCATGAATTTGTTGATTCTTAACTTCAGGCGGTCGACATACTCTTCGCTTGCGACATGTTCTTCGGAAGGTCTGCAGCCAAACCCTAGATCGCAGGGCAAACGAATTTCACGACCCAACATCAGGCAGGTTGGAGTCTGACCTAAAGTTTCATTCACGGCCGAGCGGTAGGCCATTAGAAATAAATGAATGTGCTGGTCCCAATCTCTTTGATGTTCTGATACAACTTTGGACAGGTGTTTGCACATCCTTCGGTTGATCCTCTCGACCATTCCATCTGATTAATGATGCAGAGGTGTCGTTTTTTGGTCTTATTGACACCAATTAACTTGCAAACGTTTTGGAAGAAGGTTGTCTCAAAGTTTCGCCCTAGATTACTAGGAGGAACAGGCTAAAGGTCTAATACAAGAAAAAAATACAATAGTCTAATACTTTACGGTTGTTTCGTCCTTGCACCTCTAACTTCCTTCAACTTTTCGTATGCGTTCAAGTATTTATGATTTTTTGTGCAACACCTAATAAAACTTTAGACATCTGTTATTCATCCAATCTTCGTTTATCTTTTGGATGAGTTTCTCAAATATTTTCTGAATTTTTTTATTACTGCTTGTAAGATTTAATTTTTAAACATTTTTCATAATAGTATCAGTGAAACTATTTTCTACCACTGTTCGTATCCCCGTATCTACGGTTCTTTAATTTTCTTTGGGTTTAGTATTATTCTTCTTACGATTGATTGATTTTATTTCATTTTATCGATATTTTATCAATAACTAAGTTATGATCAGATAAGTCTCCATATAATCTATTTACGGTTCTATAACGGGTGCCAATTAATAATAGTCCATTTACATTCTTATCATTTGGTTTTTGTTGTCACCTGGTGCTTTCCACGTTCTGCCTCCAGTAAATGAAACCATGTATTTAAAATTTTAAGTTTCTTTATAAAATTTATTAAGAATGCCTCCTCTGTTGTCTTTTGACCAAGTTTATTGTTTCCTACAATATTTTCAAGGCGACGTTTTCTCCCTGTGGAGTTGAAATCACCCATAATAATAACAATTTTACTTCTCTTTATTAATTCAGACAAATAATTCTTAGTTATTTGTATCAGTAAGAGTCGTGAGTTCAATAAAATATCACAGTTGTCTTTGTTTCAATAGTTTTTTAATGTTTGATTTTTTAATAGGCAATATTAATCATAAAACGGTGTCAACTATACATTAAAACAATAATTCCCATAATAAATCGTTGAAAAAAAAAGCAGATCACAACCACTGGTTTACATTTTCTAAATATAGACATAGGTTAAATTATCGTTCATAAACAGAAGTTCGTCAGTTATTCCCATAGAAGATTCGGCACCCTAATTAAAAGGAACGCCGGGCTTCCTGTTTGCCTTCATTAAAAGTTTAAAATCATTGCCGTGAATTCTTTGATAGGGCCACCTAAACTCTGAATATCCTTAGATAAAAAGAAACACGTATGGAGTTACGCAATATACATATTTAATTTTAGATATAGAACTTTTTTGCTTCCTTTTACTACAGTAATAAATAATACTACTAACGTCATTAAACTTACTTTAACCTTTAATTGTGGCTTATTCCCATTTAAATAGTAATTAATTTTACTACAGGTTGTATAAATGTTTTCCTAGATTGGGAGTCTTACTTATGTTAATTAAAGAGGTAAGTTTAAAAAAGTTTACATGTATGACAACAATTATCATCAACAATATTTACTACAGGCATATTATTATATCGACCTATTTGTGAACTTTTAGCTCTAGAAAAGTTTTTTCTATTACATAAAATTTGAAACCAGTAAACCGAAAATGGACGTGGATATCTCCCGATAAAAAGACGAAAATTACGAACGATTACTTCTTGTGTGTAAACGAAGACATTTTTGAAGATATAACTGCTCTCAATCGATTCACAACTGGCAGCGATCATCGCCTTTTCAGAGCAAGGATTCTTGTTAAACAGACGAAAACCAGTAGAAACAGGCGACATAATTATTGTAATCAGATAGATCAAACTAAAATGCGACAGGAGGGAGATGAGTACAGAGAAGTCTTAAGAAAAGAATTTGTAGAACATTATCAACAAGAATATTCCGATATGAACAAAATTAATAAAGAAATGCAACGAAAGCTCTTGACAGCACGACTGACAGCATCTGAAATAAGCAAAGAAAACGAAAAATAAAGAAGACAGAATAAATGATGAAAAACAAAACGGTTGATGGAAAAGAGACGCACATTTCTAAGCGAAGGAAAGCAAAATACCGATGGTTTCAAAGAATTGAATAAACAAATAAAGAAGGGAGTAAAGGAAGATTTAAAGATCTACAATAAAAACAAGGTAGAAAAAATAATAGAAAGGAACCGAGGCCTGAAGTGCTTAAGATCAAGAAAAGCCTATAATAATCTCATTGAAGAATAAAGATGAAAAAGAAATAAGAGAAAAAAACGAAATTCTAAAAGTTACTCAAACATTTTACCGTGATTTATATTCACAAACAAGAACCCAGATAACACTGCAAAGGAAGATCTTAAGAGAAAGATAACGAATATCAACTCAGAGTATCAATACTCCCTAGCGTTGAAGAAGAGAGAGAAGAATTTTAAAAGTTTTTTCAACGAATGTCTTCACAGAGGAGAAGTCCCAGACGATTGGAATGAGAGTTTGACAATACTTCTCTTCAAAAAAGGAGACAGGGGAAATCTGAAGAACTATAGGTCAATCTCCCTACTGTCCCAAATGTACAAACTGTTTATGAGAGTAATAACTAACAGGTTAACGTCGAAGGTCGATAGCTATCAACCGGTACAGCAGGCAGGATTCCGAAAAGGTTACAGTAACACGGGTCATCTTCTTAGGGCCGATTTCTCATAACTAAGTTAATCCATAGTTCAATTGACTAAGGTTCAGAACGAGTAAAAAACGTTGAACTTCGGTTATTTCAGGAAATATATTTCTCATTGGCAGTTCAGGTGTAGTTCACGTTTAACACCTTAATGATCGTTGGCAATGCAAAAATCCCTAGTTTGATGAAAGAAAGATGAAAAAATTAAAGGCAAATATCCAGCACAATTTTAATAATCAAATCTTGCCCAAGTACTTTCGCTTTCTACAACATCCTCAGGGGCATCTGAAATAAGCCAAGAAACGTTTTTTTATTTAAATGAAGAAAAATTGATTAACTTCGGTAAAAAACTCGAAGTTAATGGATGATAAAAGTTTTTTGTAATTAACGTTTTAACATTTTCTTTTGTTTTTTCTACATTTTCCCACGGGCCCTCCATAAAAGTCACTACTTCAGCAAACTATTATTTGATATATTCGTTAGCATAGTTTACTCATAGGCTTCCTGCGCTTTAAGGTTTTTTCTCGAACTGTCAAAGTTGATTCTGACTTCTGATAGGAATCTCATCCAATGCTTGTTACAATTTGTTGACGATCAGGTCAGAATTGTGTCTATATACTACTGTCATATTAAAAATGCTAGATAATCTAGTCTGCCCGAGAGTGCTCCTAGGTTTTTCAGCGACTCTTTGTTGTATAGTAGTTATTATATTCTCTTGAGGTCTATTTGAAAATATTGTTTCTGGTTTTGTGCAGGGTTTCCTTAGTCCTACTTCTCAGCAACCATTTTTCCTCCTTTTTGTCCCCGTTCCCTTTTTTTTTATTTTAGTTTGATGGCCTTGGCCGAGCCAATTTGTACCCTCTGGATGATCGATTGAAGGTTACACAAAGAACGGTACTAGGCTCGGGCTTCAGTCTGGTAGAGGTATCTTGGTCGGGGTTCTTGTTACAGCTCAAATATCTCGGATCAATTAAAGAAGTACTTACGACACAAAGACAAGAAGTTAGAAGAGAAGATAAGAGATAAGAGAAGAAAAGTTATTTGGGCACCACCCTATTTTTAGAGGAACAGGGAAACCTTAAGGCATAGAGAATACGATAATGAGAAAGATAAGATACAGTTAAGATACGCGAGAATAAAATAAACCGTGAGAGAAAAGGTATCTTGATCGTGCGGTACACACTCAATATTTCGACACAGATACACTAATTATACGATAAAACAAATAACATAAATCAGTAAAAATGCCTGAAAGAGATACACCATGCACAATAATATATATTCATATCATAACAATAAAAATAAAAAGCAAAAAGTTCGTCAACAAAATTATATTGAGGTATATAAAAAAATACACTATAACAATCTTTACGGCACAGTTAGATGACACGAGATAAGTGATTGATTAATTTATAATCGAATAAAAACAAAAAATATCTTTTTTGGGAAAATAATTCTGCATAATGTAGTATTCTCAAGAATAGAAGAAAGCAAGGGACATTATAATAGTCAATATTCGTCAAACAAATTATTATTATGCCTTGAGAACACTTAAACGTTTACCAAAAATTTTTTTATTGAATGTGATCACCTCAAATCTATATATGAAATTTAACATAAATATACCCTACATTAATATAAAAGAAATGGTCCGTAATTTATACATATATTATATCGTAGGTTCAAACTCATAATAGTTCGTTCCGTTTAACCATAAACAGCAAGGTCACTAAACTAAACGTTATAAATCAAATTCTTACGGTTTAGGTATCAAAGTTGAGCTTTAGTCAATAAAATTTACTACTCACAATTAATATGCCACAGGTGGATACAGATAGTGGCGTTAGGCCTTCAATAAAGTCACTTGACACTTGGTCCTCGGCAACAGGTAGCTACAGCAACGAATTACGGTTTTCAATCCGTAATTCCTCGGTTTGATTTCGGCAGACGAGAAGATAAACAGCCAAACAGGAATAGCACAGGTAATAATCGGTAGTAGAGATGAATGATGAATAATGCACAATGAATAGTGAATATTAAATAATGGCTAATGGCTAATGGCTAATCGTTAATAGCTAATGGTTAATGGCTAATCGTTAATGGCTAATGGTTAATCGGCAAACAGAAGTGACCTCGTTCCTTCGAAGTGGAACACGTCTGTTGGACAAAAGAGAAAATATTTAATATAGGACTCACTGTGTAAAGATAAATAAGGGTGAATTGAAAATCCACTTACCGCCGATTGTCGAAGATAAGACCGCTTGCCACAGGAACCAACTTGGAAATGAATATCGGATTGTGAATTTAGAAGGGCTTAGACAAGCGAAGGTTGAAAATAGGGAGGGGATATTGGCTGAAGGATGCCACGCGAAATTGACATTAAATATCCGGGATATTGGGGTTCATTTTCGTAGCGTTTACCAATAGAAAGTAAAGTTTCTACGAAAAACAACTCTTCTGATTTTCTGAGAAGGTAGCTCGGAGATTTCACAATAGGTCCTTTTTCCTTTGTTATTAGGAAAGATTTTTATGTAGCAAAACAAGATAAAAAGAAGAAGAAACATTTGGCGAAGTTATTTCTTTGTTAAAAAAAGGCGTAACAAAACGAAGGTATGCAGGCATGGGCGGCGTGAAAATAGTTTATTAAAGGGAATAATTTAAAGAAATTATGAACATGCTTCACAGCCCTTTCCACGATGTAAACTGGGTGTACAGAGTTTGCATCGGAACTGTGAAACAAGGAAGCATGGGAGAACTATCGTAAAGACAAGTTGAGAAAAACAAGGAAAGTTTACGTTACTACGATAACACATACGTACAATATGACCAAGTAACATTATAACATAACATAAACGATACACTAAATAGTATCTATCTAACACAATAGACAAAACATAAAAGTAATTCTACAAGTTTTACAAAAGTTATAAAGGTATATGCTTAATAATTATAATTTTTACAAAAGGTATGAAAGTACAAGCTTAATGAATTTATTTAACCTATATAATATTTTTATACAACTATGTTAATATATACACTTATGTGTCAAAAGGTATAAGAGGGTATCCGCTCGATATTGTTACAGCAAAATAGGACACGTAAGGCAAACAAGGCAATATGGAGATCGTTAAACAATGAGCGAGAGAGTGAGTTCGTCGCGAGATTGTTAACGTGAGGCACCTTGGTTTAAATAACACTGTATCAATAGATAGTCCGAGTATTTTGCTTAGATATCATCACTAGAAAGATAGACTTAACCTAGTTTCAGTGGTGTAAGAAGATAGCTAAAAATCCATATAACGGTACTTATTGAAATATAAGCGGTAATAATAGACGATTAATATGCCAACGTTTTTCGTAACCCGGCATAAAGGTAATAAGACTAATGTTAAGTTTTGGTTAGGTAGGTAGGGAGTTTGTAACTAACAAGGAGAATTGTAATGAGGATTTGCGTACTTAGTATCTCTTAATGATTATCAAAAGTCTATGCAGTATTAACAAGAGATTGAGATTTAATAGAGTTAAAAATTATATTTCAGTAATGTGGTT
This sequence comes from Diabrotica undecimpunctata, assembly GCF_040954645.1. Taxonomy (NCBI): domain Eukaryota; kingdom Metazoa; phylum Arthropoda; class Insecta; order Coleoptera; family Chrysomelidae; genus Diabrotica; species Diabrotica undecimpunctata. Next base: position 143,729,336 of record NC_092805.1, on the reverse strand, counting down.
GCAAAAACCCGAGGTTTAGGAGCAGGGGGTACATATGGTACATAATTTTTCAGGTGCACATAGGATATTTATTCTGGTATTGATGGGACTAACCTCTTAGGCACCAAAATTAACACTAAGAGAGTCATTTAATTGGCCTCATTCCGGTTGAAGAACGACTGAATTCTTACCACAGATGGTCAATAGAAACTAGGATCCAGATACTATTTTCGGCGAGTCAACTGGCGAACGTCCGCTAACATCAGTCCTAGCCTTCCTCAGTGCCTAGTATCTCTGGCAGATGCTGATCTCTATGACGAAAAGGGGTAGAGAAGATGTTATTTCTATGTTGGGTCTCACATCAAAAGTTAAACCAAGTAGGAAAGAGAGTACTACACGATTTGGGAATTCTAAACACGACAGAGATGTCACAGCCGGACAGTGTGTTTAGGGATTTAGGGGAAGTCTTGTTAGAAACACTGTATCAGTAAAGATAAGGTATAAGGCAATTGTACTTTTTAGAAGGTAAAGGCAAGAAAATCTTAGGTTTTCTTAAATAAGGTAGTCCTTAATTATTCCATTTGGAGTCAAGGTAGTTTTATTCAAGATACGATATGTTTCCAATTTTCTTTGGAAGGTAAGGTGTGTTTCTAACAGATAAGGTACCCTTCAATTTTCATTTGAAGGTAAGGTAAATCTTTTCCAATTTTTGTTGGAAGATAAGGTATATTTTCAACAGATAAGGTACCCTTCAATTTTCATTTGAAGGTAAGGTAAATTTTTCGTTGGAAGGTAAGGTATATTTCCAACAGGTAAGATATCCTTACATTTTTATTTGAAGATAAGGTAAAAATTTTTAAATAAAGGTAACACGATAAGATTTCTTCGCTTGTAAGGACTACAGCACAGCCTATATAACGATTATTTTATCAACGCAATGAGGTAAGGTGTGTTATAAGATAGGACGAAAAATTTAAGGTAAATCGCATGACGTCGAAAGTAAAAATAAAGACATAGATAAGTAGAAATCAAAGCAATTAAGACTAACCATGAATTATAGGGGTCTCAACAAACATCAATTTACATGGACAGGTAAGATACATCGGTAGAAAGACATGAGAGGTGTTTTCACGAATCTTGTTACAACAATGTATGTATGAGTGTCAGATAAGAAATAGTAGGAAATAGTAAAATAACCGTTTTTACTACAGACGTATTATAACATATATAGATATGGGAGGTAAAAGTTCCTCGTCAATAAAGTTAGATGTGGGCGTTAGACGACAGTTACAAAAGGTATAATATATATATTTCTAGCATGGTAAATAGTTATTCTTGCTCATTTTCTGAGACTTCGGAATCAAAAGAGTCACTATAACACGGCTTTAAATCTTTTATATGCCAGCGTCCAGCATTAGTACCATCTTCGTTTTTTATTTGATACACCAGACGAGAGAATTTTTTAGATATTGTACCCTTGACATACTTGGGAGCAAGCTTAGACATGAAACGTTTTGGAGCACTACTAAGAACAATATTTTTGCGCCACACGGTATCACCAACAGAAAATTGAACATCTCGTTTGCGGAGATTATAGTATTTGGCATTTCTTTCATAGGCTTTAGATAGGTGGGTTTGGACTTCCTTGAAGACAGTTGACAATCCAGTTATTTCAGAGGCATATTCGTCTCTGTTACCGGGAGAGAATTCGATATTTTGGAGCTGGTCATAGGGACGATTATAATAATCTCCTAATAAGGGAACGTTGCGGGCAAAATTCAGAAAAGCTGGGGAGTGTTGAGTAACTTCATGGCGGGCGGTATTAATAGCTTGTTGAATTTTAAAAATTTCTCTATCCCATTCGGAATGTTCGGTAATATAGCTGCGAATAGCGGTACAAATGGTACGATTACTTCTTTCTACGAAGTTGCATTGGGGGGAATAAACGGCAGTGAACCAGATTTTTTGAACTCTATATTCATGACAAAGATTCTTAAGAATTTTGCTATTAAAATTAGAGGCATTGTCGCATATGATGTGTTGGGGAACACCGAAAGTTAAGAAAACATTATTTTCTAGGAAGTTAGCGACATTCTGAGCGGTAGCTTTGCGTAGGGGTCGTATTAACGTATATTTAGAGAACCAGTCAGTCACGACGAGTAACCAAGAGAAACCTTTTTTACTGCGCGTGAGGGGACCGATAAAATCAATAGCAATTATTTGCCACGGGAACTCGGCTTTCTTCTGATTTCCCATTAAACCCATTTGAGGAACATTTGGAGCTTTCTGTGCTCCACAGACTTGGCAAGAACGAACGTATTTGAGGACGTCTCTCCTCATCTTCGGCCAGTAAAATCTCTCTTTGACCCGGGATAAAGTTTTAAAATAGCCTAAATGGCTACAAGTAGGAGGTTCATGACAGGATTTGAGAACGTCGTGTTTCTGGGGAGAAGGTACTAAAATTTTCCATTCTATTTCGTTAGATTTAAAAGATAGACAGGTAGGTACATACTTATAAACATATTCATTTTCTACTTTCCATTGGGGGAAGTTATCTGGATTAGCGATAATTTTTGACCGTAAGTTATCATACCAGGGCTCGATTCTATTTAGATCAACATCGAGAGAAGCTAATTCGGGACTTACAGGAGTTTCGTCCAGAGGGACTTGTTCGTGCATTCTACTGAGTGCATCCGGTACTTTATGGCAGGATCCCTTTCGGTGAACAAGAGTAAAGTTATGTTGTTTGAGGCGCATGGCCCAACGACAAAGACGACCAGAGGGATTTTTGAGGGTAGTCAACCAGAGAAGGGAATAGTGGTCAGTGATGACGGTGAACTTGGTTCCTTCAACGTACGGACGAAATTTTTCAATGGCGAAAAGGACGGCAAGGCACTCACGTTCTGTGACAGAGAAATTTCGCTCGGCTTTAGTCAGAGATCGACTAGCGTAACATATAACTTGTTCGCTATCATCTAATTTTTGCGTCAAAACAGCTCCAACTCCAGTATCACTGGCGTCGGCTTGAACGACGAAGGGTTTCGAAAAATCTGGTTGAACCAGTACGGGGGCAGATACTAAGGCTTGCTTGATTAAGATAAAAGACTTTTCAGCTTCAGGATTCCAAGTAATGGTTTGTTTCTTTTCTTTTCCTTTACCCTTTAGGAGATCGTTTATTGGAGAGACAAGGGTAGAGAAATTTTTAATAAAACGGCGGTACCAAGAGCAAAGTCCAATGAAGCGTTTAATTTCGGTAGTGTTTGTAGGTCTGGGATAGGTTATCATAGCAGATATTTTTTCGGGGTCCGACCGAAGAGAATTATCACAAACGATATAACCGAGAAACTTAAGGGAAGTTTTGAAGAACTCGCATTTATCTACGTTAATGGTAAGATTTGCGTCCTTTAGCTTTTCTTTAACTTTAGAAAGAAGAGAGATATGTTCTTCAAAGGTAGGGGAACATACTATTATATCGTCAAGATAACAAAAAATAAAGGGTTCGAATTCAGGTCCGAAAATTGCATCTACTAGACGTTGTTGTGTTTGTGCTGAATTACACAAACCGAAAGGCATAACGGTAAATTGGAATAACCCTCGACCTACTACGGCGAAAGCAGTTTTTTCATGAGATGATTTTTCCAAGGGGATTTGCCAGAAAGCTTTCTTAAGATCAATAGACGAGATAAATTTTGCACCTCGTAAAAGAGAGAGGATCCTATCGATATTTGGAAGCGGGTAGGTGTCATGTTTAGTGACATCGTTTAAAGTACGACCATCAAAACAAAAACGAAATTCGTCATTTTTCTTCCTAACCAACAAAACGGGTGAACACCAAGAACTACAACTGGGTTCTATCACACCTAGCTGGAGCATTGAATCTAGTTCCTTATTTAAGATATTCGACATATATGGAGACATAGGGAAAGGACGTCGCTTGAATGGTTTTGAGTCGCCTGTATCTATTGTCATTTGAATTTTATTTGTGCGGCCTATACCTTCAGCGCTACTAACTTCGTTAAAGTTATTAATAATTTTGTTCGCTAAGGTACGGTCGGTTGGACTAAGAGATTCTAACGAACAAAGATGCGGGAAGATAGCTTCTGGATTGGCCATAGGAAAAGGATGATTTGGTTTGTCGGACTTAGTATTCCATTGGTTGGTATTAAAATCAATTGAGAGACAAAATTGTTCAGCAAAATTACTTCCAAGGATAAAAGAACACGGTAAAGAAGGCACTACAAGGCATTGAATTACTCTAAAGACATTATCGGCAAGAATAGGTAAATCTATGAGACCAGTTACTTTTTTATTGGAACCGTCTGCTAGAGAAACTGTCGAGTTAACGGATTTATTTATTGGAATTTTATTTTGATTAAGAAAAGCGAGACCTTGTTGTCCGGCACACGTAATGGAACAACCGGTATCCAATAGTACAGTAAAATCTTGATTGTAGATATTTACAGATATGTAGGGTCTTTTATCAGTCTTTTTAGAGATCACAAGGGGACAGACTTTATTATGAGAAGGAAGACGATAGAAGTTTCTAACTTCCGTAAGGTAATTTTTCCACTCATTTTCGGTCAAGCGGTAGGAGTTTCTATGCGAAAAGTCTCGGTTCTTATTCCATTGTTTTCGCTGACGGGAGTTAAAGGTACTTCGGTGAGATGTAGGAGAACGGTAATCTCGAGGTAAATTATTCTGAATTCTATTTGAAGAATAACTGGAGGATCGGGAGATATCGGACTTTTTGGGATGTCTGGGAATAGAATAGCCGATAGTATTTATTCCGTACGTTAGTTTTTTGGAGGATTACAATTTGTACATTGTGGGAAGGTAACTTGAGATTTTCCACATCGATAACAAAATATTTTCCTCGGACGACGACATTCACGGTGACTGTGTCCTTTGCCTTGGCAATTCCAACACGCAGTGGAAGAGTTTGGCTTAGAAGTTAAGGGAGGTACGTAATTCTTGCCTAAAGAACGGTTCGTGGGAAAGGTATTACTAGAAAAATTGTTTCTAGACTGAAAATGTCTCGGAGGGTTTCTCTGGGCATCCCTTTGGTTTTCTACGCTAGAAATAGAAGGAGAGTTACGTTTGAAAACTGAGGCAGCATTTATTTCGACGGTATTAATGAGAGAAGATAATTGGTCTACGGTATCCACCGTACTAGTGGCTATCATAGTAGAATATTCCGGTAGGAGATTTGAACGAATATAAGAGATTATGGTTTTTTCGGAGGGCTGTCTCGGTAATCTCTTTATTAAATTAAGTATGTCTGCTTGATACAGAACGAAAGGTTCATTTTTTCTTTGCTTACGGCTTTTGATCTGATCCCACAGTTCGTCTTCATAGCCATGCGGAAGGAATGTGAATTTAAGTAATTCGACCAGTTGTGGCCAAGAGGTAAGTTTAGATTTAACGCTGCTAAACCATTTAGCTGCGTTACCTGAGAAAAATTCCACGGCAGATCGGAAAAGTATTGCATCGGGAATATCACGCGATTCAGCAAGATTTTGAATTTTTTCCAAGACACTAAATAGATGCTTAGGATCACCGGAAAATTTAATATTCCAATCACCTACATTGACAGGAGTATTAACATGGACGATAGGGTTAATGGCTGGCATAGGAGCTTGTGAAGTTAAAGGTATATATGCAGGATTCGAGTCGGTAGTGATTATTTTATCATCTAGGTTTGCTTCTAACAGAAGGCAGGTAGAGATAGCTTCGTCTTTAAAATTCGATTCCACAGGTTTCTGTGGATCTGGGGTTAGACGTTGTAGTCTTAGGGAAAGATGCAATAAATGGGCCTTTGTTCTTTTGTAGACAGAATCACTAGGGTTTCCTTCAAATTCAGAAATAAGATTTTCGACTTCGGAAAAGATAGTTTCGATCTGGCTTGATTCATCTTCAAAGATAAGGGGATTTTCCGTTAGATCGATAATCGGAGTGGCTTTCTGAAGGGCTTTCTTAAGGATAGATTTTTTTTCGGAAAGAGTTCTATTTGACTTAATACCTCTGATTTTCAGTTCGTAATCGATCTGATTTACCTTGAGATAAGAGATAACAGAAGAATCCATTTTTAAACTCGTTTAGATAAAAAATAGTCGAGAGAAGAGAAGATACTTATATTTGAAGACTGCGTTGCGGTGCTATTTTTTACCATTTAGCTACCACATTGGACGATATTTTCTTGCTGTTAGCTACCACATTGGGCGCCATTCTTTTCTGTGTACCCTCTGGATGATCGATTGAAGGTTACACAAAGAACGGTACTAGGCTCGGGCTTCAGTCTGGTAGAGGTATCTTGGTCGGGGTTCTTGTTACAGCTCAAATATCTCGGATCAATTAAAGAAGTACTTACGACACAAAGACAAGAAGTTAGAAGAGAAGATAAGAGATAAGAGAAGAAAAGTTATTTGGGCACCACCCTATTTTTAGAGGAACAGGGAAACCTTAAGGCATAGAGAATACGATAATGAGAAAGATAAGATACAGTTAAGATACGCGAGAATAAAATAAACCGTGAGAGAAAAGGTATCTTGATCGTGCGGTACACACTCAATATTTCGACACAGATACACTAATTATACGATAAAACAAATAACATAAATCAGTAAAAATGCCTGAAAGAGATACACCATGCACAATAATATATATTCATATCATAACAATAAAAATAAAAAGCAAAAAGTTCGTCAACAAAATTATATTGAGGTATATAAAAAAATACACTATAACAATCTTTACGGCACAGTTAGATGACACGAGATAAGTGATTGATTAATTTATAATCGAATAAAAACAAAAAATATCTTTTTTGGGAAAATAATTCTGCATAATGTAGTATTCTCAAGAATAGAAGAAAGCAAGGGACATTATAATAGTCAATATTCGTCAAACAAATTATTATTATGCCTTGAGAACACTTAAACGTTTACCAAAAATTTTTTTATTGAATGTGATCACCTCAAATCTATATATGAAATTTAACATAAATATACCCTACATTAATATAAAAGAAATGGTCCGTAATTTATACATATATTATATCGTAGGTTCAAACTCATAATAGTTCGTTCCGTTTAACCATAAACAGCAAGGTCACTAAACTAAACGTTATAAATCAAATTCTTACGGTTTAGGTATCAAAGTTGAGCTTTAGTCAATAAAATTTACTACTCACAATTAATATGCCACAGGTGGATACAGATAGTGGCGTTAGGCCTTCAATAAAGTCACTTGACACTTGGTCCTCGGCAACAGGTAGCTACAGCAACGAATTACGGTTTTCAATCCGTAATTCCTCGGTTTGATTTCGGCAGACGAGAAGATAAACAGCCAAACAGGAATAGCACAGGTAATAATCGGTAGTAGAGATGAATGATGAATAATGCACAATGAATAGTGAATATTAAATAATGGCTAATGGCTAATGGCTAATCGTTAATGGCTAATGGTTAATGGCTAATCGTTAATGGCTAATGGTTAATCGGCAAACAGAAGTGACCTCGTTCCTTCGAAGTGGAACACGTCTGTTGGACAAAAGAGAAAATATTTAATATAGGACTCACTGTGTAAAGATAAATAAGGGTGAATTGAAAATCCACTTACCGCCGATTGTCGAAGATAAGACCGCTTGCCACAGGAACCAACTTGGAAATGAATATCGGATTGTGAATTTAGAAGGGCTTAGACAAGCGAAGGTTGAAAATAGGGAGGGGATATTGGCTGAAGGATGCCACGCGAAATTGACATTAAATATCCGGGATATTGGGGTTCATTTTCGTAGCGTTTACCAATAGAAAGTAAAGTTTCTACGAAAAACAACTCTTCTGATTTTCTGAGAAGGTAGCTCGGAGATTTCACAATAGGTCCTTTTTCCTTTGTTATTAGGAAAGATTTTTATGTAGCAAAACAAGATAAAAAGAAGAAGAAACATTTGGCGAAGTTATTTCTTTGTTAAAAAAAGGCGTAACAAAACGAAGGTATGCAGGCATGGGCGGCGTGAAAATAGTTTATTAAAGGGAATAATTTAAAGAAATTATGAACATGCTTCAGATTAGCCAGACAAATTTAAAGACAAACAATTTTTACAATCAGAGGAATTTTTTTACAATCAGAGGAATAAACATACAATCATCATTACAATTTAACGTACAATTTTTAATAAATTATGATTTTTTTTCCTGAGCTAAGACATAACCCGATTCAACATCTCGGAGGTTTCCATCTTCCTTTTTATTTTTTAATTCTATATTTTTTTTTTTTTATTTTTTTATATTAATTTTTTTTATTAATATTTTTATTTATGTATATATATATATATATATATATATTTATTTGTTTTTATTTTTTTTTATTTTTTTTTTATTTTTTTTTCTGTTGTAATATAATACAATATTTACTGAAATGTAAGGGTTAGTTTTAAAGCTACAATTTATATTTACAGTTTTTGATATGTTCCTAAATCGTTTTTAATATATTGATATCTCTAGAGAAAATCAAATTGTTCAGGTAGACGGGAAGTGGAATTTTTAATATAATAAGATTATCATATAATTTGTTTATGTTTACTGATTCGTGGGAACATTCAAGCAAAATATGTAATAGGTTACCTTCTTTTCCACACTTGCAATTAGGTGACTCCGTGAGACCCAACTTGTACATATGAAGGGGGGTAAGAGCATGATTAGATCTTAATCTGTTTATAACCCTTATGAAATGGCGATTTGATAGAGTATGAAACCTTCTTTTTATGGGTATTTCAGGCTGCATTTGTTTGTAATTATTTCCAGTTCTCGTGTTTCGATAAAATGTTTGCCATTTTTCTTTTTGATGCCGTTTACTAATTATATCAATGTCTGAAAAGGGGAGTAAGTTCAGGGGAGCTTCTCCGCCCATCTCTAGGGCAGATTTGGTTAGGCTATCTGTCATTTCATTGCCCTTAATGCCCGCGTGTCCCTTTATCCACGATATATTAATGTTTTTTCCTAAATTTGTAATTTTATTGTAAATAGTCATAATTTCTAGTTCTATATGATTTAGTTGTTTGGACCTATGTACGTTTGTTAGTCTGTTGACGACACTCTTACTGTCTGTAAATATTATGCAGCTGTAGGGTTCGTTACCATGTACATGCAAGAAGAATCGCTGTCATTTCAGCAGTGTATATCGATGATTCAGCTGGAAATTTCAATAATTTTTTAAATCCACTTTGAATATTAATTAATGCACATCCTACTTTGTTTTGTACTTTAGATCCGTCTGTATAGTAAAACTGATAATGTGCCCATTTATGCCGTATAAATGATTGAAAAGCGAATGGATCTACATTACTGCCCATAAAAAAGGTATTAATATGTTTTGAGAAAAGCTCTTCTAATACATTGGAATACATACTACATAGGTAAAATTTGATTTTCATACGTAGGTATAGAAAGTATGTCGGTATTGATATATCCTCAAGTAACTATTTACCAGAAGAGAACATTTTTTCTTTGCCCAATATTTATGAGTTAGATCTAAAATTGATAAAATATGTATATACTGTAGCTAGTTAGTATTTTTCCCTATGGCTCTAGTAATGAATTTATCACTTAAAAACTCCCGTCGAAATTTCAGAGGTGGTTCTATCGCCTCAACTTCCATTATATTAACGGGTATAGAATTCAAATATCCAAGACAAAGCCGAAGGCATTTATTTTTTTGTATTTCTAATTTATTTAAGGAGTCTCATCCAATGCTTGTTACAATTTGTTGACGATCAGGTCGGAATTGTGTCTATATACTACTGTCATATTAAAAATGCTTTTATGATGTTGCTAGATAATCTAGTCTTCCCGTGAGTGCTCCTAGGTTTTTTAGCGACTCTTTGTTGTAGAGTAGTTATTATATTATCTAGAGGTCTATTTGAAAATATTGTTTCTGATGAAGTATTTTTTTTTATTTTGTCTTGCTGTTTATTTTTGTTCCTAGAATTTGGGACAAAATGCTGTCAGGCACAGTAGTGCGACCATAGTATGATGAACCAGTTGTAGAACGCCTGTATGTGATTTGCTCACTAAGCACGATATAAGTATGCGTGTGTCTGTGTGTCTGTATGTGGGTGTGTGTGTGTGTGTGTGTGTGTGTGTGTGTGTGTGTGTGTGTGTGTGTGTGTGTGTGTGTGTGTGTGTGTGTGTGTGTGTGTGTGTGTGTGTGTGTGTGTGTTATGCGTATGTATGTATCTGTATGTGAGCATGTGGATTATATTCAATTAACAAATCTGCAGCATATGTTCCAAAGACATTCCCTATCAGCCATTGAGAGGTGTCGTTTCGGAGTTGTGGGTATCTCTACCACGGCTGGCCAGCAAGTAGCTGTAGATATATTCTTAGAGAATAATCTCTAAGAGAACACAAAAGGACTTTCTGCAAAATTGTCACTAATGTTTTAATAAAATATATGATATCTAATAAACTCATTTTTTATTAATCGTGTTTATTGTCATCTTCTTCACATCTAGCTTCTTTCTTTACATACACTCCTAGACTTTCATCTACCTTCGGGTACCTATCCATATGAGTTATATCCAACAGTTTTCTAGGAAGAACATCGGGGCCATAAATTGTATTTCGTATGATTTTGATGGTATCAGGATAACCATGTTTAACCACTGAATAGTAGTTAAGTTTATAGAGATTCATAGGATAATATGCAGCTTCATACTTGCCATCAACTACGTATATTTTAACGTCTACATAATCTTGGTCCAGTGCAGAAGATTTCAACATTCTGTCTAGTCTCTACAATGAAGATATATTTTTTAAAAAATATGTTTTCTATAAGAGGAAAACTAAATCATAAAAACTTTATTTCAAAACTACGCTCGATAACTCGAGGTATAGCAGCGAAAGGCCTATACACAGCTAACTAAAATAAGTATCGACACTTTAATGAAAGCAAACTTAAGTATTAAATTTTGACCAAGGTTAAAGAACATGCGGTTGACCACTTACCAGGTATACATGAGTAAAGTCACTAAATATGTGGGTAAAAATTCATTAAATGATATTTACTTTGTTAATTAATATTTGTCGATAAATATTAACAATGTAGTTTTAACAGATTTACTTCATGGCAACGCAAGACTCCCAGGTTTGCTAACCCAAGCCAAGATGTCTCTATGGGTCCTGGATAGCAACTGATTAAAATGACATTTTTAGGAAGAATGTATGAACAAAGCAGGTAATATAAGTTAAAGTGTGTGTCTTACTGTGACACTAGCCAACAATGTTTTAATGAATATGATAAAATTATTATATTAATAATTATGCCTGACAATTAATAGAAAGATCAATATGTTCGGGTTAAGTTGGAGTATACCCTGAAAGATTTTGTTGGAGGTTGTAAAACAAATGTATAAATGGAATAAAACTATGAGATATTTGAATTAAAAATAGGCAATCATAATTACATATATCTGATAAAGCTAGGATAAGTTAAAATGAAAATAAGGCCCTATATGTTTTAGATCAACATTTGGTACCTGAAAATTACATGTATGATGGTGGATTATTTCTAATTAATAAAGATTGAGGGGTAAAATGTTTTGTGTATGGATTTGTAACGTATACTGTGGCAACACTGTCCGTCCACACATTTATAGTCCTTTTCCATCATATTGATAGCACATTATGTATGCAAATCCTCAACAGGTCAAAAAACCATAGCCGTCACCCTATACTTGTTTTGAAATAAATAAAAAAAACTAATATTTTAAGATGTCGTCAACAATTCATTATCTTTTAAAAAATCTTCTGTAAAATAAGTGTCCACTAATCTCACTATACCTTTTTTATGCGTAAAAAACGTCGGTATATATGCCACACGATTATTGTTAATTATACACGGGTGATTAACGAGAGAATTCAATGTTCCACGAAATAAATTAATGTAAACAGTAATTTAAAGGTGATTATTGTTTTCTATACAAGATATCGCCTGACACAAAAATAATACCTTCTTTAAACGATTACCTGGAATTACTGATAAGGCTTCACTAATGATAGTTTAAGTAGTTTTTATGCCACATTACAGCTTATGCCAATAATATAAATTAGAAATTGTTTGAATCTTCCATTTAGTTTGTAGATGTACATTGTTCATGTCTTACCTACCTACGTTTTTGGTGTCGATATTTTGTTATTTGCATTTAAAAATGACGTCGACAACAGGTTTTATCCCGGTTAAGTGTAGTTTTAAAGGTGCCTTTAGTCTAAGAGAGAAAAATATAATATTAAATGTACACGATGCACTTGTACATCAACGCCCTTTAAGTAATATTCGTGAAATCGTTAACATGTGTTCAAATATGACAGGCGTTGGAGAAGCAACAATTTATAGATTCCTAAAAGAAAGAAAAGGAGGAACTGTTTCATCTCCCAAGAAGAGTCCAGGGAGTAAACCCTTGGAAATTGAAGAAATACATAAAAACATGATAAGACGCAGCGTCCACTCATTTTTTTTAACAAAGAATTTCCAACATTGGACAAAATCCAAACATTAATTAGAGAAAACGAAGAGTTACCAATCATAAGCAACAAGAAATTATGGGGACTATTGAGAGAGATGGGATTTCGTTGGCAAAAGAATAGAAGATAATCCGTTTTAATTGAAAAATATTACATTGTATGTTGGAGACGAGATTATGTAAGAATTATTAAAAAGTACCGAGAAGAAGGGAAAACAATTTTTTATTTGGACGAGACTTGGCTAAATGAAGGTCATACTATACCATATCTATGGGTTGATACAAATGTGAAAAGTTCCCGTCAGGCATTCATCGAAGGTGTATCTACTGGAATAAACAATATTCCCATTGGAAAAGGACGCAGACTCATAATAACCCATATTTTAAACGAATACGGTTTTGTCAATGGTGGATTATTAAGTTTTGCCTCAAAATCAACCAAAGATTACCACGAGGAAATAACTGCTGACGTTTTCGAAAAATATTTTGAACAAATGTTGGATTTAATTCCAAAAAATTCTGTCATAGTCATGGATAATGCTAGTTACCATTCAAGACTAGCAGAAAAATTGCCAACAACGGCATGGAAAAAAGGAGAGATAATCTAATGGTTAGATAAACACGCAATTGAGTACAGGGAAAATTCGACAAAAAAGGAATTATTACCTATTGTAAGGCAACATAAAGCAGCTTATAAAAAATATATAATTGATGAAATGGCATTAAACCGTGATGTAATTATTTTACGTTTACCCCCATACCACTGTGATCTGAATCCGATAGAAAATATATGGTCTCAAGTAAAGGGTGAAGTCGGACGCAACAACAAAACTTTTAAATTAGAAGACTTACAACAATTATTAGAACATTCCTTATCAAAAGTAACTCCAGAAAATTGGAAAAATGCTGTTAGTCATGCTCACAAGGAAGAAAATAAAATGTGGAATTTGGATAATATGACTGATGCAATGCTGGAACCGGTAATAATTAACATTGGAGTTGAAGATTCCTTAGATTCTGAAGAAAGCAGTGAATCTGAAATGGAATTTGATTAAAATAATATTCATTTTTTAACAAATCGGCGCCTGTTACGGCCACAAATTATTTTATATATAACCAATAAAATAAACATCTTACATTTCTTGCAAATTCATTAGTACCTGTTAATCTCCATCACTCCGACACTGGCAACTTTATTTAGGGATTAGTAACCCTCAAAACTATTGTATTCTATTCTGCTTCAACCTTTATATCTGGTGGTCATACTCAATTTAAAATTGTTTTCCTATATACTTCTGTAAACTTGTTGACAAATATCTATTTTTCATTGAGTCACCCGTATCAACAGTTTAGGGATTTGCATACATAATGTGCTATCAATATGATGGAAATAAACTATACAACTGACCAAGTATTGAAAATATAACCTTACTTTTCGCCGTCTTTTATTTGAGGGTGTTTTAGGGTGTATTTCTTACTAAATTTGTGTTGTTTTGTGCTATTTTGTGTTGTTTTCGGTAATTAGTGAGTCTGTTTCGTTTAATTTCATCATGGATATTACGCCTAGGAAGCGTGAAAAGATTATTACGTTAAGTGAACACACTTTTATGTCACAAAGAGAAATCTCAAGAACGTGTGGAGTGTCAGGGAAAAGTAAGCAAGATTTTAAGGCGTTAACGAGAAACACCAACGGATGAAAGATATTTACTTCGAAAGAGCAAATTGGACCCAAGAAAAACAAGTCAAGTGCTCCAACAAGCAACATCAGATGTAGTGATTTATGAGGCAACTGTTTCGAAAAGACTTTTGGAGAATGGTAGAAGGGCAATGCGACCACAGAAAAAACAGCTTCTAACTGAACGAATGCAGATACAAAGGGCGTTGTAGACGACTAGAGAAAAAGGGCATTTTTAGAATATAATGTATCTTTTATAATTTTAGATTTCAAAGCAGTGAATGCGAGAATATATAAACTAAGAATAAAAACAAAATTCTTTAATCTCTCAATCATTAACATACATTGCCCAACAGAAGAACATAGCATAGAAATAAAAGAAGATTTCTACGAACTGCTGGAAGAAGTATACGACAGCTCACCAAGAAACGACATCAAGATCGTACTAGGAGATATGAATGCTCAAATAGGCAAAGAAGAACTTTTCTTAGGAACCATTGATAAACATTCACTCCATCAAAATACCAATGAAAATGGAGAATTACTTATCAACTTTGCCAGTAGAAAAAATATGATCATAAGTTGGACTTTTTTCCCCGACCCCGACATACACAAAGCGACATGGATTATGCCTGGAGGAACAACCGCCAACCAAATTGATCATGTCTTGATAGACAAACGGGCCGCAACAAGCATACAAGATGTGAAGAGCCGAAGAGAAGCATGTTGCGGTTCTGACGATATCCTAGTACAGATAAAATACAGATGCAGAATTCAGAGAAACAGGAGGGAAAGACAGGAACAAAGAACAGAACAGCTAGATATCCAAAAATTGAAACAACAAGATGTCAAACAGAACTATGAGAGAGAAATAACACAAACACTGACAGACACAGGCAGTCTAGGCACCGAAGAACATCGAGAAGAAATCAAAACAAAAGTTATTGACTCAGCAAGAAAAATCATAGGCAAGAAAAAAAAATACAAAAAGGGAATGGTTCAATGATGAGTGTAATAAGGCCATACAGAAAAGAAATGAAGAACACAAGAAATGTATGGAAAGAAGAACCAGAGAAAGAAGGGCAAGTTACCAAGATGCAAGATGCAATACAACAAGAGGGTCGATAAAATATGCCGAACAGAGAAAAGAAAATACGAAAACGGTAATATATAGAAAATGGAAGAAAATCTTCAAAGCAACACTATAAGACAGGCGTACAGATATCTACGCAATTTAAGAGAAGGATATAAACCCCGAACAAATCTATGCAGAAATCAAGAAGGGCAAATAACCAGTGATCCAAAAGAAATAAAATCAGTCTGGAAAACCTATTTCCAAACTCTTTTAGGGACACAAGAAAATGAAGAGCATATGGACATGCATCACAATGAGGGATACACCGAAAATATAGAACCCCCAACGATGGAAGAGGTAAAACAGGCAATACGAGCACAAAAGAACAATAAGGCTCCAGGTATTGACAACGTCCCCCCTGAGCTATATAAATTAGGTGCGATCACCTAGTAGGACAAAAAAATGCATATGCTCATGAACAAGATTTGGAATGATGAAAAAATCCCTAATGATTGGAAAACCGGGATTATATGCCCAATCTATAAAAAATGGGATACACTGAAATGCGAAAATTATCGCAGCATAACCCTCTTGGGCACGACGTACAAAATTTTTACTAACATACTAAACAAACGACTCCAACAACTAACTGAAAATATTGTCGGGGAATATCAAACCGGTTTCCGACAAGGAAGATCTACAACTGATTAACTATTTACAGTGAAACAAATTTTAAACAAATCGTGGGAATACGACATTGACGTCCAGAACATATTCATAGATTTCAAACAAGCCTACGACTCAATTAATAGGAACAAGTTATATCAAATATTGCAGAGGTTTAATATCCCCCAAAAATACATCCGACTGGTAAAAACAACAATGGATTCGTCAATAGCAACTGTCAGAGTCCAAAATGAGCTCACTGAAAACTTTACAATAGTCCAAGGATTAAAGCAGTGAGACGGGCTGGCACCGACACTATTCAAGCTGACCTTGGAATATGTGATAAGACAGCTGAATATAGGAAGAGGTAATCTCCTAACAAATAAATCAATACAGATTGCCGCCTATGCCGATGATATTAGCATCATGTCTCGCAGAACAGAAGAGGCGGCAGAAATATATTTACAATTAAAAACAAAGGCAAAAGAGACCGGACTAGAAATAAATATTCAAAAGACAAAAAAGTTAACACAGGCAAGAGCTAGGGGAAACAGACGCACAGTTAAATTAGAGGACGATATTGAAACGGTAGAAAGTTTCACATATTTAGGAGTTGCATTAAACACGGATGGAACAGAAGAACCAGAAATCCAAAGAAGAATAGTAAAGAAGTCTTCAAAAAGAAAACTGGAAGTCTTCGAAAGAAAAGTCCTAAGAAAGATATTTGGACTCATTAACGAAAACGAAGTATGGAGATCCAGGTACAACCATGAACTCTACCAACTGTTCAAAGAGACACCGATCTGAGAATTTGTTAAACTTCAGAGACTTCGCTGGGCTGGTCATGTAGTAAGAATGGAGACAAAAAAATTGCCGAAAAGAGCCCTAGATAGTAAAATGAAGGGCGCAAGAGCAAA
The DNA here is from genome assembly GCF_040954645.1 of Diabrotica undecimpunctata. Taxonomy (NCBI): domain Eukaryota; kingdom Metazoa; phylum Arthropoda; class Insecta; order Coleoptera; family Chrysomelidae; genus Diabrotica; species Diabrotica undecimpunctata. The sequence goes on along the minus strand of NC_092805.1, from coordinate 143,712,507 downwards.
AGGAAGGCCACGGAAAAGATGGGAGGATGAAGTGGCAGCGGACGCGCAAAATTTGCTAGACGTGAGAACCTGGAGAAGATCGGCGTGGACCGACAAGGTTGGAGGCATAGTTTGGAGGAGGCCAAGACCCGATTTGGGCTGTAGCGCCATTGGAGAGAGAGAGTACCTTTTATAAAGGATTTTTGAAACAAAAATTGTTTTTAATGTGTATTCTTATTGAACCGGTATGTGATTACAGGATAGCTGTATTCGTCTGACCTATTTTTCTCTGAATGATTAACCGCATTAAGTGGTATTTACGCCATCTCATTTCATGATCGAAGTATTGGACCTTTCTCATTTTACTAGTGTTGATAAGTTGTCGCTGTTTGTGTATGGATTTTTGCACACATTATGTAGCATTTTAGTGCTATTAAAAGCGTGATCAGTGATATACTTCTATTACATAATACCGAGCGCCAGTTAATACAAATTTTACTTTTAACTTTACAGTTTATCCGCGTGCCCAGTGTTTTGTTTTTAATTTTAGTACTTATTGTTCAAATTAATTTTAACGACGACCATTTATTTCGTTTCCTTTATGTTGATAGTTAAGTCTTTTTCATTCAACAGAGTTTGAAGATCATTCTAGACTTTCTACCATTATGATGGTATTATCATCGTATTATTGTTGTCTCAAACGATTTGAACCCCTTTGGTATGATTATACAAGGCTACTTAGAGTACAGATTTAATAGAATAGCCGACACAACACATGAATTAGTGAAATTCAGATCGAATGAACAACTTAAACAGTAGTCGTAAAAATTCATTTTTATAATTACATAAAGAAATTTTATTATATTCACCTTGCAAGCTGTTTGTCCAAATTTATTGCCCCACATGAATAAGATTCTCATTTGACTATATTTTTTAATAGTATCAAGTATGTCTGTTAAACCGACATCTTCTAGATGGTTAGAACTGATATCTAGCATTCTTAACTTGGAATAGGGCATGCCCATACTCAAAGCTCTAAAAATATTAAGCAGATTAATATCCCGATCGGATTATGATCGGTAAATTGGAACGAATAGTAAAAAGAACTAAAATGAATTAAATTGATAGACTATTTACAGAAAGAAGAAATATGCTAGGATATAAAAAAAACAATAACTTACAAACACATGTTTTAAGAGAAAAAAATATGTTCCAGTAGGCGGTACAGTAGACTAGCTTTATTTTATATTTTCTATATTTTTAAAATTGAATTAAAAGTAATTTTAATATTATTTAAGTATTTATTATTTAAATTTTAAACAAATTCAATTATATTCAAGTAATTCAATGGATTAAGTTTACTCCTAACGCCACCTGCTGAAGTATTAACAAAGCATACGTTGTTTACTTCTGACAGATCTGTCAAATTTAAACGAAATATTAAATTGTAATAAAATGTAAGTCAATATTATTTAATAGTATATTTAACTATTATATAAACTAAGTAATATGTCTAAATAAATAATTGTATTTATATGAAATTATTTTAAAACGAGAAGTAAGTTCATGCAGAATTTTTTCATTAAAAAATGAAGAATAATCATTTTTTTGTTTAAATTTTGGTTATGAACACGTATGCTTGGTTGCTTAGTAATTTATAGCTACTGCTAGTTAGTCAAAATGTATCAACCTAGCAAAAAATAATTACTAAATTTCCTAGACAGTTATGGCTGGGATCAGTGAACTGAGTCATCCTTTATAACACAACTTAAGAAAAGAAATTGTCCAGATTACCTGAAACATCATCATCAACCAGCCTTCCGCATCCCAAGTTGAACAGAAGCCTCCCCTAATTTCCTCCAGTTCTGTCGGTCTTGAGCTTCCTGCAGCCAATTCCCATCGATTCTTTTTACGTCTCACCCGGTCAGTTCCACTTTAGTCATGCTGTGCGCTATATGACATCTGTGACGTCTATCCTTCTCCTTATTTCTTTGTTTTCAACCCTCTCTCTGAGAATCAGCCCAAGTAGCGAACGTTCCATTCTTCTTTGAGCTACTCTGAGTTTGGTTGCTGTGGCCTAGGTTAAGAAAAGGGTTTCGATGCCGTAAGTCATGACTGGAAGCACACATGAGTCGAACGTCTTCTTTTTCAAATAATTTGACCCTTGAAGATGTCTAATAGAGCTCCATGGAGCACTGGAACTTGGAAATGGTCTAGTCATCCATGAAGCATTATTCGCACTTAATATTATGTCCCAGAGATGCCTTGACATTAATCAATATATGTGGTTATGCTTTATTGACTATAATAAAATCTCAGATAAAGTTTGCCATGACATCTAACAAAACTTTTACAGAAAAAAACCTCGATCCAAAAATATTTCATATCCCTACTATGGTCAAAGAGCTGTAGTGATTCTTCTTGTTGTGGCGAGTATCATGGTTATCTTTATTTTGCCTGCAGCAACGTGGAAAAGCTGCACAGTCGTTGTGTTGACGCAAGTTTAGATGTTCTTCTTCCTGGACCTCGCCTTCCAAATATTTTTGCCTACAGAATAGCTTGTAAAACATATCTGGATTTATTTCGTATAATGTATCCGAAGTATTGTAACTTTCGAGATTTGGTGGTGGTCATTACTTTTCTGTTCGTCTTCATTCTTGTAAGTACCTCCTCATTTGTGACCCAGTCAGTCCTCGGGATCTTAAGTATTCTCCGATACAGCCATATCTCAAACGCTTTTAATCTCTTGCACATATCTTCATTACCAGAGGTACAGTTAGAAGAAGATATAACTGATCTGAAGAGAATAAATAAAGCGAATAATACGTTAGGTTTGTATAATTTCGCCAATATGTATCGCATTTTCAATATGAATTTGAAAGACAGTATAAACAAAGCATTGGTTGATCAGGAACACAGCATAAAAAATAACGGAAACAGAGTTAGTAATCTAAGATATGCGAGCCATACAGTATTCATACATAGGTGTAAAACTTCAAATCATATGAACGTCTTTTAATACAGTCGTGTAATTAGTGAGAAATATGGACTAAGCAATCCAAATTTATGGTTATATCAAAACCTGACTGGAATGCCAAAATAATATTCATACATATCAAACCAATTAAAAAAGTGAGAAATATATCTGGGGTACTTTATAAGAGAGGGAACTATTAATTTCTACAACTCTTAATGCAAAAAATAATAATTGTAAGAAGTTAAATGGAAAGAAAAACAAATATATGTGCAAATATTAAATTGTTCAACACCCTCAATATCTATCTGTTTAGAAGAGAAGTCTAGAAAATTGCATGGCCTTGATGATTTTCAAATTTCAAAACGAAGACTGCACTTGACGAAGAAGATAACTAGATAATAATTATTTTACCTGGCACCTGTATTTCTTATATTGTTGGCTGAAATATTAAGAACCCTTAGCGCTGGTCTTGTTTTTAACCAGACAGCTAGCATCTCTACTCCTAAGTCTCCTATACGATTACAGCCCAAGTCTAGAACTTCAAGAGTTCTGTTGGCAGATAAACCACTTAACAGAATTTCTACATCATGTCCATCAAATCCTAGCTTTTGAATGTGAAGTTCAATAAGGTATTCATTGAGCTAAAAAACGGTCAAAAATAATAATGTGAACAGAAAAATGTAATTATAATTCCTCATGTGTTATGTTCTTAAATATCATTTACTTTTTTATAGTAGTTTCGTCTACTACATCAGAATTTGGTATATTAAGTATGGTATCTCCTTACTTTAAGGGCAACTGCAAGATCATCAGCCAAAGTTGATTCATTGTATCTGGTATAGAACGAGTTTGGTATTACCCTCGAAATATCTAGGGCTTTTAGATGGCTATCTTCTGTAACAATTAAAATTGACTCGATACTTTCGAGCGTCTGATCTGTCTCGGCAATATCCATAAGCTCTAAAGTGGGACATCGTTCTATAAGTCTGGCTATGTAACGGGCACCCTAGAAAAATAATTAAAATATTCCATCTCAATATTCATACATCTTATATTAGATTAAATCCTAGCGAGAGAGGGTCATCATCATCGTCATCTTTGGCTCGACAATCCTCTATGGATCCTATGGAATATGCGATTAGATTTTTTTTAAATAAGCAATTTAGAAGTAAGTTATTTGCACTAGCATAGTTTTTGAATGTTATCCTAATCCGGTAGCGTCCGATTGAATTTTTTTAATATAATTATCAATTTCTGGGTGTAAGGTAAATAATATTTCACCTATCTTAACTGCATTTAATTTGCCTGTAAAATTTGTATCATTGTTTTCAGTAAAAATGTGAAATAGCCCTAAGAGCCTGCACACATAAGCGCGTTAGACGCCACGTTTTTCTAACGTCGCGTTCCAAGTACCAAGGAACAAATGTATAGTTCACATGCAAGCGCGTGTAGAACCAACATCGTCAAAACGTGGCGCTCGTAGAACATACTTTAAACGCCGCGTTTGCAGGACGCCTTTAGTTGGCATGTGATGGTACACATATTCACAGTCAAGCGCGCGCTTTTGCCAGTTGACATCGCTCTGCCTTGTTGAAAAGTCATCTATCTACAATGGAAGTAGAAAATTTGGATAGGGAAATGTTCATTGATGAATTGCAGAAGAGAATATTGTTACGATAAACATGACTCATGACCTGAGCTGTAAACATATTGTTTTCAACAAGGTTTTTTCTAGTGGGTTCCCCTACGATAAAAACCTGTCTGGGTTGATGGCAATCGAGAACATTCAGGAAGGTCAAAATCCGGTTCGAGAGAGTTCAAGGGTCGCCGGCCGAAATTCTACGGAGCTCTGAAATAGCGGCTGTTTTGTATATATAGAGAACCTTTTCATTTTGAAGACAGTCTAAAATTAATATCGAGTCGAGTTTTGAAATGTAACGCGCGTATTGCCGGGAATATAAATTGTAATAAATGTTGTAAATAAATTATATAATTATAGTGTGAAATAAATTAGTGTGATATTGTACAAATAAAGACTTTAATAAACTAAGTGTTTATTTACATTTAATAATAAATAAAGTTAATAAATTAGACTAATAAACTCAGTTCAATATGTATTAGGAACATGGAATATGACGAATACAAGAACAGATTTTTAAAAAATCTGCCTGACAAGAGCTGGTGGACATATTTGCTATTGAAAATAGCACACTAGAAGACAAGAAAGATAAGATACAATACAACAGATTTTAACACATAAACTGCTATCATATATATTTTTAAGACAGGTGCACATACGACATCTAAAAATCCCCTGAATTCTCAGACATTTACAAGTAATTATTATAAATACTCAATGGAATTTTTCTTATATACCTACATATATACATTCAGATGCAAAAAAACGCAACGGAGAAAATTTTGGTCAAATTCAAAGTATTTCAGTTTTTTTATTTTTAGTCCTATTTTAATGATTTTTTTAGCACACTATGTAAAACTTTTTTAACATTAATTTAGTATAGTGAGTTTTTTAATAATATTTTGGTGGTATTTAAAGGTGATTTCTTATCTTAACCTTGAAACATCCTGTGGAATAATTCCGTTAGCGGATTTTAGTGAAACCTTGTTTTTCGGTTGCAGCCATGTCTTCTAAGTAATGTGTTTCATGTGAAAATATGGATTGGTTCATTTTTAGGAGCGAAATGACTTTCCCACCCACAATTTACGACTTTTCCTATTATTACCATTATCTTTTGTATTATTTTGTAATGCGACGATGGGGGCTGTGGTTACTGATATCAAAAGAATCCAATATCGACATCCCAGAAGCACTGTATTTAAATAATGATTAAAAGCAACAGCATGATCTGGGTTTTAATGAACAATGATAACAATATCAAAACATAAAACAAAACAACTTGAATGTAACTTAACCTAAGTACGCAAATAACAAAGAAACATTACTAAAAAATAACTTATTGCCTCCCATAACCTCTATAACTGGCTAATTATTTTTAATTACTTTTTAATCATACTATTTTTGTTTTTTCTTTCTGTTCTCTATGGATCAGTTAAAACACACCATTAAAAGATGTCACAAAGAAAATTTTTACTATCATAACTAAATTTTAAAATGTATTTTGTTCATTATTTTATATGTTATAGTTTATATGTGTTATTAATGTTGAGTGTCATAGCTTTACATAAATAATCTCAACGACTATAGATAAAGTCACGTTGAGATGGCAGTGTACGGATATAGGATAACAGCGTTGCCAATTCTACTGCCATTGTAAGTTTTGCTACTTTTGTAAAATAAGCAGGGCCAAACTCACGGTAAACTAAGATATGTTTAGGTAAGCTAAAATTGTTAATAGAAAATTCGTGAATGAAATAAATGGTAATAATTCCTAAAATGCTTTTATACATAATACCGCAGTTAATAGGGAAAAAATATGAAAAATATTCTACAGGTTTTTTAATGTTCTAAACGGTAGATAAGGGATAACTGATGATAATTCCTTGAAGAATTACAGCCAATTTTGCTTTGTTTATTTTTTAAAGAAAGATGAAGTTTGGAAAAAATCATTTTTTTGCCTATTTTGTTCCTCGTGCATTTTAGGGAAAAATGTTTCAAATAAATGTTGCAGATCTTAAACAGTTTTTTAATTTTTTAGTTTGTAAATTAAAATACATAAACAAATGACTGAGATAATTGCAAAAAACCCCTAATTGAGGCCCCTAGAACACAAGGGTGTAAGTGCAGTTGCTTATCACTTAGCAACTCATATCTAACAACAAGCACGTACTTTTGGCTTCAAACTTTCTACATTAACAACAATAACACCATCAAAAATTACATGTCATTGAAAACATGCTGAAAACTGAAAAAGTGCTACCTAGGTTTTTAAATTTATATCGAACTTTGAACAATGTCTCACGACTATTCAAATAACCGGTTCTTTTTTTTCTTATAGGAGTTACGAGTGGACCATTTTTACTTTCACTTCTATATCGGAATATCGTTCGCTCAGAGATTCCAGTCATAGCAGAAACTTCCCGCACTATTGTTGATACACTTTTATCATTATTACTGTTTGATAAATAGTTAAAAACATTTAACACTATTTTTTTGCATTCACTATTTACCAAATTACCGTTTTTGAATTTTATTACACTCGCGGCCATTTTGACACTGACACGACACAAACGTCTGATATCAACTGAAAATTCTTTTAATGACTCTCAAGTATTTACCTGAATTTATAATTGCTGGCATTAGACAATAATTTTAAATTTATAAATAGGTATATTTTTTTAATTCTAAATTATTTTTTAATGTCTGTAACTGTAAATGCAGGTAGAGAAAGTGTGTCATTAAAAGGACATTAAGATCAAAAACGGATTATACAAATAATTATTTCATTTCCACGAATTGTAAACAATTTTGAACAGAAGATATAATTCTGAAAAGACCAGATTTCCGAAATATAACTTTTTATTTTTAAAATACCAACAGAAAAATTATATAATTAAAAAAATGTGGTATTTTTCCGTTTCACATTCATAAATATTTCCGAAATTATAATTCTTTTATAGGAGCCGGCCCATAACGTACGATTGTAGGTACGATTAAAAACTGACAACAATGTAGTTATTTCTGGCATATAGAAAGTACAGGCCTATCTCTGGAACGCTGCCATCTGAATGTGAATTTATCTATAGTAAGTTGCACTGACAATTTGTGATATATTGTAAATATTTACACATTCTTCTAATTACAGTGTCTTGAAGAAGGAATAAAACAATTCCGAAAGCTAGACCAAAAGTCAAAAGAGTGTTTCTGTATATATATATATATATATATATTGTATATATATATGTTCGGATAAATTTCCGCGTTGAGACAAATGAAAATTACCAAGTTCTCGGGAAGAACCGGGTTGAGAATTTAATGCTCGACGTTTTGGCACCCATTTTGGAGTTATTTTCAAGACTTATACAGTTTCGTTCGAGTTCGGGGTCTCAATCTGCCTAATCCCCTCACTCGTGACGTACCAGTATCTTGTTCTGTATAAATACAAGAACCATCAAACGGCACTGAGGTCTCAATCTGCCTACTCCTCAGCGTCGAGTGACATCACTCACAAAGAGTTTCCATGTTTCGCGCATGGTCAATTATTCGCATGTCGGAAAATCGTCATCGTTATATAACAGTTATATATTTATTTAGCCTGCGTAGCGCAAGCGGTAGGATGCTTGCCTCGCATGCCGGTGGTCCGGAGTTCGAATCCTACCGCCGGCAAGAACAACTAGACATTTTTAAAAATGTCTATAGGCCCCAGGTCGACTCAGCCTGAATAAAATGAGTACCTTGGGTAAAACCAGGGGTAATAATAGGCGGTTGAAGCGTAGCACTGGCCATGTTACCTTCCTTGTATACCGTAGGCCCTAGATATAGCAGACTACCTTGCTATACTCCCAAAGCCGCGAGCGGTATAAAACGGGAGACTATTATATATATTTATTTAACGCAAAAAATATAAATATTTTTATCTGAAAGTATTAAATTGATTAAACTTTTTTCATGCATAATATGTTTAAGTGATTGTTTTTTTGTTTTATTTTCTGTTAATCTTTCAGTCAGCTAATTAAGAATATTTTCAATATAAAGCATAAGAAGCTTCTTACCTCTGCACCAATTTTATTTCCGTTTAATTCGCAAGTAATAAGGTTTAAATGTTTGGCAGAGGAAAAGTGTTTCATACCTTCTGCATGGATATCGCATTGTATAGCACATAAATAAAGTAAATTATTTCGATGGTTGAAAAAATGTTTTGACAGGATCTTCATGCCTTTGTCCCCAAAATCGTTGTAACTGAGGTTAACACTAATTATTTGATTGTATTTTCTCATGAAGTATGCTATGGTCTTCATATGTTTCGCTCGCAGACGATGACTACAAATTTTATTAAAATAAATATTCATTAAAAAATAAAAAAAAAACCCAAAAAATTGGTTTGGATAGATAGCTTTAATCCATCTAGACACGATAAATGGATAATATGATCTACTTCTTGTTACCATATTTATTATAGATACAATTTAAAAGTATATAAACTCAAATGCAAAAAAAAACGCAACGAAAAAAATTTTGGTCAAATTCAAAGTATTTCAATTTTTTATTTTTAGCCCTATTTTGATGATTTTTTTAGCATACTGTGTATAAATTTATAAATTTTAATTTGGTATAGTCAGTTTTTTGATAAAATTTTATATTTGACAAACGTGGTTTTATTATCCTAACTTTGAAACATCCTGTTGAATAATTCTGTTTGCGAATTTTTGTAAAACCTTATTTTTCGGTTGCAACCATGTCTTCTAAACATTATGTTTTTGACGTGACAACGTCTTAAATTAGGTTGTGGCTCGGAGTCATTTAAGAAAAAGTGTAACGCCCGCTCACGTCTGTTACAGTGAGTCGCCGAACGAGAGAGAGGCCCGCCGGACCGGCGAATGCCTTGCGTCTCTCTCCCACTCAAACATGATCGGTCCGCTGCGCGCGGCACTAGAGAATTAGGCGCGTTGAATCGCTAAAGTTGAAAATCGTTGAAAGTATCGTCAGCTGTGTCTGTAGTGAAAATGTGGAGTGCTTAGATTCGTCATTTACAACAACTACAACAATAAAGGTAAATAATTGTACACTAATATTTCATTATCGTAAACTATGATTGATTGATTAATTGTTAGATTGACACAAAAGTTGAGAAACTGAGTTTATAGGTTATGTCATACTATTGACAAATGTTGATAGTGTTAAGTAAATTATTAGTTTAAATCACTCTGCAATCAATCGTAATTCAGTCGATTGAGAAGAAACAGCGCGTATTGCTAGTCAAACATTTAAAATAACAAATTATAACTTCTAACCTGTCAAAACAGGGCGACCAAACAAACGAACTAAACCGACCAATCACCACGCGCGGAGTTAGAATTTAACTGTGTTTAGCAAGAATTTCAAATTCCAATTTTAGTAAATGTTTTAATTTTCAACTTTACCATTTACATTTACAAATTTTAATTAATTTCAAATTTATTTAGCAAAAATTTGAACCTTCGATCTGAATAAGTGTTTTGATTTTCAAATTGATTCTTTAAAATTAAAAATATTAAAATATATATAATCAGAAGTGAACGTCACATAACATTATCTGTACTTATTATTATTTAATATGTAGGCAAATACATGTGACCATATTTGGTAGACACAAATGGAAACAGTAATTTTTTATAACTGAAAAAAATAAATATATAAAATACTGGTAGCAAACAATAACTTCAATGATCGATATCTCCGCAACTAATTGATATATCGAAAAAATTTTCAAATAAATTTTGTAGAAAATAATAAGATCAATACTATAATATAAAATAAATAATATATAAAATAATATATAAAAATATAATATATAAAATATAAATAATATATAAAATACCTAATAAATCGGTAATGCAATTCTTATTTTCATTCAATTCCTTGTTCCTATTGTGCAATTTAATAATATTCATATCAATAAATATTCTACCGAGAAAAAGACGTTGTCACGTAAAATCTTCGCCCGTAAAACCGACTTTACAGGCAACCGATTTTTTTGCTTCATGTCAAAATATGCCTTGGTTCACTTTTTAGAGCCAAATGGATTTGCTACCCACAATTTAGGACTTTTTTAATTATGATTATTTTGGAGTTATTTTATAATAAGACGAGGTGGCTTTGGTGACTGTTATTTAAATGTAAATGTCAATATGAAATATTATGTCATATTGACATTTACATTTTGTGTACCCATGATTGATCATGGTTCTTGGTCGAAGATTGTGCGAAAGATGGGCGAAATTATGAATATGTCGTGGCTAGAGTACTACACACTCATCGCTCTATCATACAAAGAGTTGTGTAACGTTTTATACGAACTGGAACAAACAAGCGTAAAGCAGGAAGTGACAGGAGGCGCAAAACTACCGCTTTAGATGATCGTTTTATACGAGTCAACGCTTTGCGGGATCGTCGTTTAACAGCGGTGCAAACAAGAAATCAACTTCAAGAGGTTCGAGGCAATAATGTAAGTGTATTGACAGTTCGTCGAAGATTACATGAATTTGGTTTGCAAAGTTGTAGACCAGCAACTGGGTAGAAATTACTTCCACGGCACAGAGTGGCTAGACTACAATTTTCCAGGGAACATTCACATTGGAATTTAGGACAATGGAGTAATGTTCTTTGGAGAGAGATTTGCGGAGTGCACTTTCAGTCCCCGCGGTAGCCATGGAGGGGGTTCGGTGATGGCACGGGCAGGAATATCCCGAGAGGCGCACACTGAATTGGTGTTTATTGAGGGTTCGTTGACTGCACACCGGTATATTGAGGAAATTTTAGCGAATGACGTAGTACCCTTTTCTCAATATATTGGCGATGATTTTCTATTATCCATTCTGCAATGTGTGCCACGCAATATTTAGAGGAAGTTGTTATTAATAAAATTAACTGGCCAGCGTGTTCGCTGAAACCAAGATCATGTCTTTGCTTTTAATCATTATTTAAATACTGTGCTTCTGGGATGTCGATATGACATTTCTTCGATATCAGTCACCAAAGCCCCCATCGTCGCATTACAAATTGATACAAAAGATAATGGTAATAATAGGAAAAGTCGTAAATTGTGGGTGACAAAGTCATTTCGCTCCTAAAAATGAACCAATCCATATTTTTACATGAAACAAAAAACATAATACTTAGAAGACATGGTTGCAACCGGAAAACAAGGCTTTACGAAAATCCGTTAACGGAATATTCCACAGGCTGTTTCAAAATTAGGATAAAAAACCACCTTTCGATTAACCCCGTATAATAAGCCAAATACAAAATTTTATTAAAAACTAACTATATTAAATTAAAATTTATAAATTTTACATAGTGTGCTAAAAAAAATTCATCAAAATAGGGCTAAAAATAGAAAAACTGAAATACTTTGAATTTGACCACAATTTTCTCCTTTGCGTTATCCCGGTCCCCATCAGATGGGGACCGGGACACTTTTCAAACCAAGGTGCCTTTCATAACAAGTTTATCACAACAGAAAATGGGCAGCTGATAGGAAGATAATATAACATAAATGTACATTTAAGGATTTTTGTTGAACTTAACATTTTATTTTTGGATTAGTCTCGTCGTTTGGCGTGATATCTAATAATGGTTCGCAAGATATTTCCACAAAATTACTCAAACAAAGTCAAATTTCTTGTTTGACTCTAGCGTATTTGCAGCTTTTCGGCAATGCAAATACAACACGACGCAAACACATAAATATAGGTTCCAGCCAGAAAAAAGTTTAGGCAGTATGTCTCTAAATTTATTCACAGTTGCAAATGGTCCGAAAAGTAATTCTATTTTATAAGTACTAACCCAAATCTTTGAAACAATTCTCTTCCTTGAAGTCGTAAGTGCATCGTTCCATCCGAATTCTTTTCACAAAATAGACGAAGGAAATCTTCGTTTAGCAATTTGTCGCCCATTAGCAGTTCTATATGTGTACTTTTTAATATGCGGTGGAAAATAGAATGTCATTTTTTGACGTTTTTAACAAATACATTATTTAATGACTTTTTGTATGTATAAATAATAAAATTCAATAAAAATCCACTATTTGCCTAGACGAATGATTACTTTCACCGGAGTGGTCCAAAGAGCAAAGAAGGTAATACTAAAATATCTAAAAAATACTAAGAACGCAACCTAGATAACAATATAAAATTGATTCAGACTTACAACAACCTCGATATATCAAAATAAGTTGCTTGCCATGTCAATTGTACAAACTTGCACCAAGTTTAAGTCCAACTTACAATGCGACAAACTTGCCTGAAGTTTCTTTTTAAAAAAGAATATACAATGTTCATATAAAATTTGCGTTATATTTGTTTTAACATAGTAGTTACATTTTTGTTACGGTAAGTTTGCCATGTTTTTGTTCCTATGATAATCTGATAATTTTATTCCACAATGTTTTAAGGGTTATTATCCGTAAAACCGTGAACCGTTAGATGTAGGAAAGTTCTAAATTGACGCCAATACTTGTATACTCGATTATTGAATTTTGAAAAAAAAATCCAAGGATACTACCTTTAAAATTTTTGGACAAAATCAAATTTAAAAAAATCGTTTTTTTGACGTTGGTATATGCACTTGATCTAGTTTAATCCAAACATGTTTTAGGGCCTGCGTAGCGCAAGCGGTAGGATGCTTGACTCGCAAGCCGGTGGTCCGGGGTTCGAATCCCACCGCCGGCAAGAACATCTAGACATTTTAAAAATGTCTATAGGCCCCAGGTCGACTCAGTCTGAATAAAAATGAGTACCTTGGGTAAAACCAGGGGTAATAATAGACGGTTGAAGCGTAGCACTGGCCATGTTACCTTCCTTGTATACCGTAGGCCCTAGATATAGCAGACTACCCTGCTATACTCCCAAAGCCGCGACAGCGGTATAAAACGGGAGACTATTATATTAAATTAAAAAAAGGACAAATTGAATTGAACAATTTACAGTTTTATCCATTTTCCGGCCAAAAAGTGCATTTTCTCATATGTACATACATATTTTTTTAATAAGCACGTTAAGCTTAATCAAAATGAATTAAATTTGGAACGAAATATTATCAATTATTTTTACGAAATTTTCAGGAGGTATACGCATTTAACTGGAATTTTTTCTCATGAACCGTTAGGTGTAAAAAAAAATCTGAGTACAACGGAAGAACGAGTTGCTAATTTTATCGAAAAAAATGTAGCGGTATGAATCTCGGACCTAAATTGACGCCAATATACCCGATCATTCGAATCCAAATTAAAATTTTAGGAATTCGTCTTTTTGATGTTAATAGAGCACTTGGTCTAGCTTATTCCAAACATGTGTTTTTTTTTATCCCCTACCCACATTTTGGCTCGAAAAATGGAAAAATTTTCAGTTTTTCCATTTTCCGGCGCCAAACAGTACATTTTCTCACAAAAGACATGTATAAAGTTTTTAAATCTGTACGTCAGGCTTAATCGAAATAAGTTTTTATTTTCACGAAATGTTCAGGACCTCCAACTAGAATTTTTTTATGAAATGTTAGATGTAGCAATATTCTAAATATAGCAGAAGAACGAGCGGACAATTTTATGTAACAAAATTGCCAGGGTTTGACTGTAGGACCTAAATTGACGCCAATATATCCGATTAACGGGTTTTAAAAGGATGATCAAATAATACAAAAGTTATAGTTTTTTCCATTTTCCGGTCAAACAGTGCATTTTCTCATAAGGCATGTATATATTTTTTTAATCAGTATGTCAGGTTTACTCGAAATAAATTAAACTTGGAACGAAATATCAAGCTTTTATTTTCACGAAATTTTCGGGTATGTAGAGCTCCAACTGGAATTTTTTTTTCACGAACCGTTATATGCAAAAAAATTCTGAGCATACGAGAAGAACAAGCGGCCAATTTTATGTAAGAAAAGTACAACGGTTTGACTCTCGGACCGAAATTGACGCCAATATGGCCGATTATTGAATTTAAAAAAAAATCTAACGGTACACGCTTTAAATATTTTTGGGCAAATTCAAATTTTAAGAAATCGTTTTTTTAATGTTTATAGATGCCCTTCGTCTAGCTTATACCAAACATGTTTTTTTTTCTATTCCCTATCCACAGTTTGGCAAAAATCAAATTGAAAATTTTTCATTTTTTTCCATTTTCCGGCCAAACGGTGCATTTTCTCATAGGGGTATGTATATATTTTTTAAATCAGTACGTCAGGCTTAATCGAAATAAATTAATTTTGGAACGAAATATTAAGTTTTTATTTTCACGAAATTTTCAGGACATGACTGTAGACCTCCAACTGGAAATTTTTCTCACGAACCGTTAGATGTAGAAAAATTATTCTGAGCATAGGAGAGGGACAAGCGGCCAATTGTATGTAAAAAAAGTACTACAGTTTGACTCTAGGGCCTAAATCGACGCCAATATATCCGATTAACCGATTTTTAAATGATGATCACATATTATTGTTCTGAAGCTATTTTCTTGTGGCATTTTAAAGTAATTATTATTTAAATGGGAATAAGCCACAATTAAAGGTTAAAGTACGTTTATTGACGTTTTAATTTCCACTTCGGAAATCGTTCTCAAAATACAAACGATTTCCGAAGTGGAAATTGAAACGTCAATAAACGTACTTTAACCTTTAATTGTGGCTTATTCCCATTTAAATAGTAATTGATGATCACATAATACAAAAAATTATAGTTTTTTTCCATTTTCCTGCCAAACGGTGTATTTTCTCATAAAGCATGTATATATTTTTTGAATCAGTATGTTAGGCTTAATCGAAATAAACTACATTTGGAACGAATGATCAAGTTTTTATTTTTATGAAATTCTCGGGTTATGTATACCGCCAACTGGAAATTTTTCTTACGAACCGTGATATGTAGATAAATTCTGAGAATTTGAGAGGAACAAGTGGCCAATTTTATGTAAGAAAGTGTACCGGTTTGACTCTAGGACCTAAATTGACTCCATTATATCTGGACATTAGTTCCGATTCATAAACATTGTCCTCTCTAGAAACAATTCTTTAATATACTCTTGCCACCTTTGTAATTTCTTTATATTGTCCACTATATTTCCATCGTTGACTAGTAAAATACTTCCAGTGTTTTTTAGTTGTTCTTGTCATTTTCTTTATTGTTTTATGTGGATTAAAGCTATTGTCTTTTCTTTGCAGTTCTTCTGTTTATGTACTTCTTCTGTGTTTATGTTATGGCGTATTATGATTTTGTTGCCATTCTTATTATGCACTTAATGATCTTTTGTAACCGCTTGTACTGAATTTCATCCTTATTTTTGCAGCTTCTTCTCTCTCCCATTAGATCCAGAATTTGCTGTCCTCCATTTTCACTTTAGTTGTTAACATTACATCACATTTTTATAGGTGTTTAAGACTTCTTCTTCTTCAGGTTCCTTCTCCTATCGGAGGTTGGAAATCATCATCGCTCTTAATTTTATTGGCCGCGCTTCTGAATAATTCTAATGAGCTGCAACCGAACCACTCTCTCAAATTTCTTAGCCAGGATATTTTGCGTCGTCCTGGGTTTCTCTTCCCTTGCATAATTAATCTAAGTAATACGTACTTCTCGCCCCTCATTATATGACCCAGATATTGAATCTTTCTAATTTTAACAGTTTTATGACTTCACATTCTTTCTTCATTCTTTGTAACACCTCTATATTAGTTACTTTTTCAGTCCACGATATTCTGTGGATTCTCCTGTAGCACCACATCTCAAAGGAGTTTAATTTTTTGATTTCAGACTGTTTTATTGTCCACGCTTCCATGCCGTATAGTAAAGTAGAAAAAACGTAACAACGTAGCATTCTTGTGCGGATATCTAGATTAAGGTTACGGTTGCAAAGTAAGTTCTTCAATTTTATGAACGTGATTCTTGCCATTTCTATTCTAGTAGTAGTAGTGTTTAAGACTAAAGTTTCCAAAAATTCCACAATTGTCCGTCTAACAAAAGATTATATATCTTATTTCGTACCCTGAATCCTGCTCATAAATATATAATAATACACGTTTGTAAAAATCTATATATTTTTTATTCCATAAAGATATATTACATCGCCTAACCTCAAACAATTATTAATCACAACAACAACAGTCTTTATAAGCATTGACCATTTGATATTTTAATTCCAATAGTAATATATTGTATTTTCACTAAACTAAAACCGCATATGATGTTAGTATTATAATATAATAATAATGTACCACAAACATTTTGTAATAATGTACCCTCTTTGGTTAGGAATAGATAAAAACTAATTGTTTTCAAGAACTATTGCTAATGCAATTATTAAAAAGAAGAGCTTTCAAATCTTGTCTAAAACAGTCTAAAATATGAATGGATGTCAGAGAAGAGATTATGAAATTGAGAGCTGAGAAATTAGCTCTTCTACTAAAAGGATTGCAGCATTAAATAAGATATTTAACATTTCTTATTGCGATCTTTAAAATAAGTGGCGCTGTATGACTGATTTGTTGGGATTCTCATAATTTTATTTTTACCTTATTAACATAGAAGAGCACAAGACAGAGACAGATAGAAAAAGCTGTGGGAGACCTATGTCCAGCAGTGGACGCATACAGGTTAATGATGAACCAAAGAAGGTGAAACTAAACTATTTACTGGAAGGATAAAATATCACTTATACATTATATTACTAGAATTAACTCAAAAATCAACGCAATTTACTTCCTGGATCCAAGCCAGGGCGGTTTTTATGTTCGATAACTTGGCCCTTACTAAGAAACTGGATATCAGCAGATACTCCGGGTAAGTTCGCCTGCCACCTTTTTCCATGTTAGCTTGCTCCGAGTCTGGCTGGGCAGATTGGGAAAAGCGTCTGTTGGCAATTCTGCCTTCGCAGAGTATTTTGGTTGTGAGACTTAATAGCCACTGTAAAATCTAAAAACACATTAGAAACTATTAGGTGACATATTTACAGCAAAAAACTTAATTTTTACAGTCTGATATTTAGAAAGTACTGAAACATATTTAAATTAAAATGGCCGAATACTGACGCAAATCTTATCACTATATTTTGCATTACAATTATAGTCAATGATGTCAATCATATGAAGGGTAAGGGAAAAACACAAATTATGTCAATTTTATAAGGTAATCAACTTGTTATATTGATAATATCCGATTCCAAACACGAACTAGATTGAATGGGAATAGCACCAACGGTATCCAAATGACACAGCATTGGAAAATACCCATGCTGGTTAAGATCGTAGGCCCAAAAGTAATTCCATGGATGTACCTACTACATTTAAATCCATCTAGAATTATTTGACTTTCCATTGCAGTCGAAGTTTTTGTCCAATTTTTATAATATACGTGTTCTTTATCTTCTCCGTATAATTTACAGTAGGAACACCAAGATACAGAATCTTTTGGGTTTTGTAGCCAATAATGGCTGCTGCTCCAGAATTGGCGTTATAATTTGTTTTATATGATAACTTTGACCAAGAGCAGTCCACAACAACAGTTATAAAAAGATAGCCATCTTCATTAATATCTCCATGCTCTTTTGCTAATTTGATTTCCTTTTGCCTAGCCTCAAGCATTTATGTCCAAGAACACTCATAGTATAAGTCAATTAGATCATTTTGAATTGATAAATATTATTTTTTAAAAGTGGTGGGATATTTGAACTGGACGTTAATTCAGTTAGTTGAGTATATCCTCCACCAATACTAACTATTCCAGTTATTGCTGCAGAATTGACGTTAAGGGATAGTTGTTTATATTTTTCAGATTCTACTTCATGTTTCACGCGACACATTGAGCAAAAGAGAGTGAATTTGGAATAAAATCCTTTTCGCTTTTCACTAGTCACCATAATATCTTCTGAAGGGCAATTGAACAATCCGTGGTGAGGGAATTGCAGTATTTGCCTTCAGATTTAGTCATATTGATTTCACTTTTAAAAGAAGACAAGACATCCCATTTAGAATACTTCAAAATATCTGGATATCATTCTTGACGGAAGACTTAAGTGAAAAGCACATTTTAAGAAAAGACAAGGAATTTGATATAAAACAACGAATTGGTTGATTGGACGTAACTTCAAATTATCAATTACTAATTAGAAACAAACATTCACAAGGACCTGGTAATTGATACCGTGAGACAGGCTATCTCTAAACACGCTCGGAACCAAGAAGATAGGCTTCCATCGTCAGGTGAATGAATTCTCCAGCTACTTGACAAGCTTTGACAAACTAGATCGGATAATTCAAAAAAATTAAATCATACGAATTAGTGCAATGCAGTGACATCTCAAAAGCAGAACTTTGCGGCAGTGTACACGTTAATCTTAGTGTAAACAGGCTAGGATTGATAGGAACTAAAGAAATACTGCTGAATAAGAATTTAGCTTAGAAAAGTTTAGTCAGTTTAGGTTAGAAAGTAGTTAATAATTGTTCTATCAGTAAAAAGATTGCAATGTTCCAGATTGCAATAATTTATTTTTTAATTTGAATATAAACTATTGAACTGATCATTTCATTATTATCAATTCGAAGCTGTAGCAAATTTCCAATTACTTACTCGTGGTCGTGCAGTTTACTACATCCGTGGCCGCATTGCTTTTGATAATGTCTACTGTATTTAGCAGACAAAACGTAGGAACAAACAATTCCAGACTACGCTTATAATTAACTTAATAATAATAATTATACCTAATTATAAATACTAACCTCAGCACTAGACGGCAACTTTCTTGCTTCTGTCTTTATCCATGAACTTGGCGCCCATAAATACAACTGGCAAACATTCGCAGCCACATCTGGATTAAGACGCTATAACATTAAAATTCACTATAATTATCTTAAGTTTATTTAATATAAATATCATAAAAACCAATAAATATATTAATGATTATTAGTTAAATACCGTACTTACTTTATTAGGTTTTCGTTGTAGTAGATTTTTGATCAACATCTTTATAATATATGGAGCTTCTGTTGGCAGAGCAGGCAGATCTTCTTCTTTGTAACCAGCACTTTTTAAGTAGATTTGATCATTGCTTTTATAAAATGGATTCCTGGCACCAAATATTTCGTATGCTATTGTTGCAGCAGCCCACAGATCCGATTTGGTGTAATTTAAGACACTAAAAGTACCAGGCACCTAAAAATAAATGCAATAAGTTTTGAAACAAAATTTTTATACAATATATGTATTCAGTATATACTCCGTGGACTTTCTGTACATAGAAAACCATAATACCATGATATACATTGAGAGTTGCGTACCACACTAACAAGCTTAGTACTATATACTAAAAATTATCAAAGTGGACGCTCCTACAACAACGAAGACGAAATAATTTTTTTTTGACGATAATGACCATAGAATGGCTAAAGTTAAAACCGAAATTAACCTTGGTAGAGAAGGATAGACAGTAGTAAAACTTTTTAATGCAATACATAACACTACGGAGTGATTCTCACAGACTGGTTCAAGTCCATTTTTGTCGCAATACCTAAAAAGCACAATTCTATAAAATGCTCAGAATATCGATTAATTAGCCCAATGAGCCACACTCTTAAGATTTTCCTAAGAATACTTCACAACAGAATTAGATGCAAATGCAAAGAAAATCTCGAAGATACACAATTTGGTTTTAGAAATGCTATGGGAACTAGGTAGGCACTTTTTGCGCTAAATATAATATTACAAAAATTCAGTGATTAGAGATTTGCATGCTTCGTGGACTTTAAAAAGGCATTCAATAAAGTACAGCATATACAATTAATGCAGATGCTAAAAAATATAGGAATATATGACAAACATATTAGTGTGTTTAAAAATCTGTAGGTACTGGAATCAAACTGCTATCGTAAAAATTGGAGATAACTACACCAACGAAATCTCCATACAACGAGGAGTCACACAAGGATACATTTTGTCCTCAACATTGTTTAATGTTTACTCGGACCAGTTATTTAAAAAATCACTTGAGGGACAGCCATATAGAATAAAAATCAACGGGGAACTACTTAATGTAATTAGATACGGGGACAATACAGTAATTCTGTCAGAAAATATTGAAGATCTCCAAATTCTGCTTGATCGTTAAACTCAAACAAAACCACATTTTTTGTGTTTAGTCGTCAAGCACATCCAGCACAGAAGTGCGGACACTAAAAGTATCAAGCATGAACAGAATTGAAGCATTGAAAATTAAACGCGGAGCTTTATCAGTATGTGCAGATTATGTGTGGTTCAATGCGGAGGTACTAAACAACAACCTAGCCTGTTATAGGTCAGCATTGAATTCTATAGCTGAATTGAATACAGATGTTTTTAATACATAAATCAGGAAGTAATGAATATTTTTATTTGCAAAATGGGAAATGTCAGTTGGACCTACAATATTATAATCAGTTATATCAGTTTATGCATACATGAGATCTGTGACGTCGTCACGGGCGCTGTGACGTCATTACAATGGAAAAAATTAAATGGATCATAGGGCCGAAGGTTAGGTCAAACGAAAAAGCTTTTGCATCCAAAATTCAACGATGTACCACAATGAGAAGGGCATTAATGTTAATAAATAGGCTAAATTTTCAATTTAATGGCGCATTTATCATCTCCAAATTACCCTGGAACTATAGTAGAAGCCACAGTTAGAATGAAGTGTCGGTAAGATAGGCAATGTATTTCTTACGGGAAAACGGCCGACCACGTTGCCGGTTTGCCTCGAGCGGCGCATCAGGACCGGATCTAAGAATCGTAGCACTGGAATATACGCTCACACAACAATTGTCTACGGTTGTATAAAAGACTATCATTAATTGTTTCAATTAAAGCATGACTATTACTATGGAAAAAGATTCGAAATGTGCAAAATTTGTGTGAAATCTCGAATAAGGAAAATTGTCCACATTTTTTTTTTGAAAACATTAAGAATGATGAGGACCTACCAGCTTTTTCAAAAACCAAATTTCGTAGGCTACTAAATGACATAAGTTTTGAATATGGTAAAAGAGGTTGAGAGTCGATAATGATGGAAAGAAAAGATATCATATCTTGAAGACACAAGTAAGAAATATAGGGACAAAACGATCAATAATCCACGAGATGCCTTCATAAAAGGGTTCTCTACTGGACTGAAAGCTCCAACCCAAAGAGGTTCTCGGTTTGTTCTTCTTCATGCTGGAAGCGAAACTGGTTTTGTGGCATGAGCCGAATTAACTTTTTTGGCCAAGAAGGGAACCGCTGATTATCAGGAAGAAATGGACGGGGATATATAAGAAGAATGGTTTGAGAAGATGTTAATTCCAAACTTGCCGAAAGACAAAGAAAACGTTGTCGTTTTGGATAAACGCAAATCAAGGATTGACTAATCGAAAAAAAAAAAAAAAAATTCTTCGAGGAAGTTTACCTAAAAAGTGAATTTCTGGATACTGCAGCCACATTTAGAGACAAGTACGACAAGTACAAAATTGAAACAATTGTGGAAAAATTTGACGTTAATATTTTGAGACTGCCGCCTTACCAAGTGAACAGGTATGTGGCTTCAAACAGCGTCGATTTTAAAGAAAAAATGATAGAACGGTTGATAAAAGAATCTTACCAACGCGTATCTAAAGAGCAGTGGCATAATCCTGATTTCTCAGTGTGTCGCCAAACAACCACAAACCTACCACTGTGCCGACATAAGCGGCATCGCTGGGCGTCGTAAGACCAACACTGCATTCTAACTGTGGCTTTTACTATAGCATATTTTTAGTTTTTTTTAATTCGCAAGAAAAGAAGTCGCTAGTCGTCCTTAAAAATTTATTTAAATCGTTAAATCGTTGACCACTACAAATAGTAACAGCTAATTTCATTTCTTGTGTTCACTCAGTAATACGTTTTAAAACAGAATTTTGAAATATCGTGAGTTCATACAGTATTTTTGCTGTTGTAAATTGTCGGTCTCCCAAAAGAAGAACAGCTACCTTTGTTACTGGAGAATATTCCTTTAGGCGAAAGAGGAGTTATGGTATGGCAACAAGATGGCGCAAATCCACAAAAAAACGGTATTGAAATCAATTACCTTAAGAGCGTAGGCGCAAAATTTCGGGTCAATGCTTTTTAAATGCATTAATTTTTTTCGAATGCTGGGAAAACTAATGAGTATTTTTGAAAAATTTAAACGCAAAATTAAAGATTACATTATTGTCGAGTGTCAAAAGTCCCTGAGAACTTCTATAATGAATATTTTAATAAGTTAGGGGTGTCAAATATCTCACACACTAAAAACTTTTTATTTATTCTAAGGAATTTTAGGCCCTCGGTAATAATGTAATCTTTCATTCTGCGTTTAAATTTCTTAAAATTATTTATTAGTTTTTTCAGGATTCGAAAAAAAAATGAATGCATTGAAAAAGTATTGGCCCGAAATTTTGCGCCTACGCTCTTAATGCCACATCTCCAAACAGATGGATTGGAACTAACGGACCCGTTCGATGGTTCAAGATCGCCTGTGCTATCACCCTTAGATTATTGTGTATGGAGCTATTTAAAAGGAATTCGTTTAAAACGAAGAATCTACAGATGTAGACGATTTAAAAACTAAAATTAGAAAAGCGTGTAGCCTGATTACGCCAGAGATAATACACGCGGCATGTACACGTGAACTGCATAGACGGTTTGACGAGTGGGCTGAAGTGGAGTAGAATAAGGAAGATAGAAAGTGTTCATTTTGAACACCTATAAAATTATTTCACATTTTGAATGTTAATGATTATTGTTGAATGTTACGTTCCAAATTTAAAGTAGAAAGTCCCACCTCTATTTTATCAAAATTTAAATAATTCAGGACGTGTAAGAGCGGTTGCCTATAATATATTATAAGCAAGGTGGCGAAAATAAAATTAGTAATTTTCAAATAGGGGTAATGTCTGGCAAATTGTGCTGAAGTTAAGGGAACACGTCCTCTTTTTTGTGAAGAAACTAATTTAGATCGTTCTTTCTAGAGTTATCTTGGAAGAATTGGGATCATAAAATTGAAATTTTTGAATCTCGGTACTATTCGGTGACCTCCGTGTGTCAAGTTGTCAAGTGTTCGGAAAGACGACGGAAAGAAAGTGATTCCAGGTTTGAGAGTGTTACTGAAAGGTTGGGCTAGATTAAAAACGGCATTTTTGTTTTTTTGCTTTTGCTGCTGTTCCATGTGGGATCTGGACTAGTCCGAACCGTGTGGATATTCAAGGGGATTTGCTGCCTTCGTGGAAGGGTTTTTTTGGAATATCCACAATTTCGCTAAAAAAAGCGGATCTACAGTACACGTGAATACCGGGAGTCGTATTTAGATCAAGAAATTAGCCTTAATCACGAGTCCAAATAGCCGGCTACGCTTCGGTCCAATTTGGGATATTTCAAACCCCTAATCTGGCTAAGAAGGGTGAGTGTTAGAACATTTCGTTTTTAATTAATTAAAAAGTTGTAGTTATTTTTTTATCCCATCTCTAAAAAGCTATTCACATTTTTATCAGTTTTCATACATTCAAGTTCGGAGACAAGTTTTTTTTGTATTGCTCCATTATCGCCAAAAGGCAGATAAACAAAGTGTTAAAATCAATATATTTATTTCCAAATAATTATTTTAGACACAGATGGTAATTAATGTTTTCTTGCTTCAGGGTTGGTTGGTTGGTTTGTTTGTTTTTTTCTGCTTCTTCTTCTTCGTATTTTTCCATCTGGCTGTAATTTTCAACTTTTCAACATTGTCACACAAGTCTATGTACATCGGCAATCGTATGGGATTTTGGATTGAAGACACGCTGAACTATAACTGGAATTCCACGCGGTGAAGTATATGAAAATTCGAGGTATGGATCGATAATTAATTTTCAACGGAAGATTTAAGCACCGTCTAATTTGGTTTGCGGAATACAATAATTTTTTTTAAAGATTATTTGCTGTTAGTTTTTATTTTCATATTTACAAATACTTTACAGATTTTTTTTAAAGATAATTTGCGGTTTATTTTATTAATTCAATATTTACACATACCTATTTTAATTTTGTAAACTGCGTCTAAGGGGGGGTTATATATTTGAGATTTATTTTTTTTATATTATTTTCTGCGCACGCACTTGAGCTCACGTGGTGTCCTATTTGCGTTAATTATTTTTTTTTGGTTGGTATTGAACCGCACACCCCTTAGCGTCCGGTACTTTTGACACGTCTTACCTTTCATTTTGTTCTGTTAAGTAGAAATAACTTATGAATTTTTGTTAGGCAAGCAGAAGCCGCATTTTTATATTATTTTTTTATTAAGCCTATGGTAAAGTTAAATAATATTGTAATATGTAATATGTATGTATTTATTTTCAACTATCTTGGGAATCTATTTATTAAAATTGACTAAATTCTAATCTGACAATTTCATTTATTTTTTTATTTATTCAGGTTGTATACTGTTACTTAGTATTTTAGTAGTAAACCTATTGGTAAGTTGGTGGTTTATTGAATAGCAACGTAGGGAAGGCTGTGGGCCAATTTACCTGGCGCCCCTGATATAACTTCGGATTTTTTTGTTTTGTGGACCGCACGACCATCTCCACTGTTTTGTCTAGCCGCGAGCCATTCCCAGACTGTCACCGTATAGTACTTTTCTTTCCGGGTGTACGTCTGATTTATATTTGGTACAATTTGTAATTTTTTTATATAGATTCGGTTTTGTACGCCACATATTTTGGCGCCCAACGTGGGGCCCTTAATTAATTAACCGTTTTTTTGTCAACCCCTTGTGTAGATTCCTTTTAATTAGTTAACCTAACGTGTTTGGGCTTTAATTGACTAACTTTGATTTATTTACTTTACCACTGGTTTTGCACTTAGTAGTAGTCTTAGAACTTCGTGTTTAGTGGAAGTGTATGCCAAGAAGTGCTTACTAGTTTTTTTTTGTGTGACGTGAAGTTGGAAGAAGCCAAAAATGGAACTTAAAAGAAGATACTTTGAAGTGGTGTTGTGGAACTTAGAAGAATTATGGATATATTAGGACTTTGAAATATTTCTATTTCAGTTGGAGTTCAAATTTATTTTTTTGAGAAGTTGGACTTCGAAATTCTACATTGTGGTTTAACTTAGTTATGTTAGGGAATGTAAAATCTTTTTTTGAGATTATGTTGTGACTTGTAATTTGTTCTGAAACAATGAAATTTTGAAAATCTTTTGTGAAATTTTATAGATTGAATAAAGCGACTATTACTTTTATTTTGCTTTTGGTTTGCTCCCATTAATAAAGTAAACTGTACCTGTGTGTTAATATTTTTACTTATATCTTGATTTTGTTTGAATATTTGCTCCTTTCGGTTGATACATTTTTTTTTTAAATTTTGAACTTTGGCAAGATGGTGCGAAAACTTGTACCCAACTACTTAAGGAAAGAGGAACTGGAATATGAACTCAAAATTCGTGGAGTGTCTACTGGCACTGTTGAGTCTATGAGGTCTAGTCTGTCTGATGCACTTAGTCGTGAGGCAGCAAATGAAAGCTTTAGATATCCTGAGCACCCATTCACCTTTTCACAGGATAAAACTGCAATCGAGACTAAACTTGCGGAGCTGAATACGGCTGTTGGAAAGTTTGCCGGAACTCCTACTTGTGCTGAGTCCTTGAGATTGCGGACACAGATTAACCATGTCTTGGGGAGAATTGATCTTATGGTATTGCCAACAGGTGACGATGCAGACGCAGCCCAGGTTGTTAAGTCAGACTTTCTTGCTGAGATTTTGAAGTTGTCACAGGATTTACATGATAAGCAGCATCCAATCGGATCTGGTTCGGTACCAGTAGCGCTCGATGTGATTTCGGTTTTAAATCAGTCTTTTCAGGCAGGGGTAGGACAAGTTCATGCTTCTTCTCCTGGAGCGATGTCACAAGCTGGTAATAATGTTTTTTCAGGGTCTGTCTCTAGTTTTTCTTCTGGGATGATACTTCCTCATAAATGGGGAATAGAAAAGTTTTCAGGTTCTGCTAGGGGTATGTCTATTTCTGCATTTTTTGAGATGGTGAATGAATTGAGTCTCGCTCGTCATGTACCAGATAGTATACTTTTGGAATCAGGTATAGATTTATTTTCGGATAAAGCCTATCAGTTTTATAAAGATGTTCGTCTACGTGTAGGGAGTTGGGCTGAATTAGTTGAAGAGTTTCGTAGGGAGTACCTGTCAGCTCACCATGGGGAAGCGCTTTTTGAAGAGCTTCGGAGGAGAACTCAGCATTCGTCTGAGACTATTGGAGTTTACTTGGCAATAATGAATAGTTACTTTAATCGCTTGCGTTGTCATGTTCCAGAGGAAGTTAAATTGTCTATAGTTATTAGGAATTTGCATCCGTTCTATCAAGATAGATTACGTGATCCTTTGCCAGCTACCTTGGAGGAACTTCGTGTTCTATGTCGCAGTATGGAGGAAAGACGTGATTGTATTAGGAACTATGTTGAACCGAATAGTAGGAAAATGAATACTTTGGAAAAGGACCTAGCTTATATCAGTGTGGATGCTGAAAGTTGTAGTAGTGTTAGTGAGGGTCCTGTTGTTTCATCCGAATCGGAGTCCGCTAGAGGAAAGTTTAGGACTTTAATCTGTTATCGTTGTAATCAGTCAGGCCATAAGGCAGTAGGGTGTCTAATGAAGAAGGAGGCTGTTCACTGTTTTAAGTGTAAGAAAGAAGGGTTTACAGTCAGAACTTGTCCTTCGTGTAATTCGGGAAACGGAAGGAAGCGCACCTAACTGGTCGAAGAGGTGTTGCCGACGTTGACTCGACCAACCTACGTCCTATTTTAGACTTTATTTTACATCATTCCGAAGGAGATGAACGTCCATATTTGAAAGTTAAAGTCTTAGGAAAGGAAATTTTGGGATTATTGGATTCTGGTGCTTCAAAGACCATTGTAGGAAGAACTGGTTGGAAATTTTTACAAAACTTGGGTTTAGAGTTGGATACTTCGAAGAAGACCGTTTGTAGAGTGGCGAATGGTCAGATGTGTGAATCGTTGGGGGAATGTTTAGTACCTTTCATGGTTAGGGATCGCTTGCGTGTCTTGCCAGTATTAGTTATTTTGGACGTACCGCACATTCTGATTTTAGGATCTGATTTTTGGCGTGTTATGGGTATCGTTCCAGATTTGAGGCATAACGAATGGTATTTTTCGGACGCTCCAGCAATGGTAGGTTCAGTGGATCATCTCCGAGGTCAAACTATTTTGACCGATGCAGAGAAGTCGCAATTGGAGGAAGTTATTAATAGAAGTCGTGAACTAATGGGCACTTCTCTTGGTTGTACTGATGTCACTGAGCATGTGATTGTTTGTAAATCTGCACCCATAAAACAACGTTACTATCCTGTATCCCCAGTAATCCAAAGCCATATTGATAAAGAGCTAGAAGATATGTTGGCGAAAGGAGTAGTGGAGCGATCGAATAGTGCTTGGTCGTCCCCGATTCTCTTGGTGAAGAAAAAGGTTCCAGAAGGTGAAGAACCAAAATGGAGGTTCTGCGTAGACTATCGAAAGCTTAATGCCGCAACAGAGAGGGATGGCTACCCATTACCGTACATCTCTAATATTTTAAATAAATTAAAGAACGCGCATTATCTTTCCACCATAGACATTAAGTCGGCGTATTGGCAGGTACCTGTTGCTAAGGCTTCCAGGCCTTATACTGCTTTTACGGTTCCTGGTCGAGGTCTTTTTCAGTTTTGCAGAATGCCTTTTGGATTACATAATGCCCCGGCTACATGGCAGAGGTTGATAGATCGTGTCCTCGGTCCGGAGTTGGAACCCTATGTTTTTACTTACTTGGATGACGTGGTCATCGTGACAAAGTCTATTGAAGAACATGTAAGGATCTTAGAGGAAGTCTTTAGACGCTTGAGAGAAGCTAAGTTAACCGTTAGCTGGGATAAATGTCAATTTTGTAGACCGGAACTAAAGTATTTGGGTCATGTGGTTGATAGGAATGGACTACATGTTGATGGTGATAAGGTCAAGGCTATGCTACGTATCCCAACACCCACATCCGTCAAGGAAGTTCGTAGCATCATAGGCACATTTTCCTGGTATCGAAGATTTATTCCTTCCTTTGCGACACTACTAGCTCCAATTACAGCGATATTGAAGAAAGGAAGAAAATTCAATTGGACCCCGAGTTGTGAAGAATCTTTTCAGAAAATAAAAGAATGTCTAGTTTCTGCTCCGATACTTAATTGTCCTGACTACAATTTGCCTTTTGTTGTCCAATGTGATGCCTCAGGATATGGAGTGGGCGCCGTGTTATTGCAGCCAGGCCCGGATGGTGACGAAGTAATTAGTTTCCTGAGCAGATCACTAACGCGTCAAGAAAGGAATTTTTCCACGACGGAACGGGAATGTTTAGCTGTGTTATGGGCAGTCGAAAAACTGCGTCCTTATTTGGAGGGTGTTCCGTTTACGGTCGTGACTGATCACGCATCCCTCGTATGGCTTCAAAATTTGAAGGATCCTACTGGAAGATTAGCTCGATGGGCGGTAAGATTGCAACAATATGACTTTAAGATTGTGCATCGGAAAGGAAAAGAACATGTTGTCCCCGATTTGTTATCTCGGTCAGTTCCCGTGCTTGATATGGTTGAAGAGGTTGTACCGCTTCCTAGTGGTGATAGTTGGTATGATAAACTTTGTAGAAAAATCGAGTCTAATCCCTTGAAGTATCCTCAGTGGAGAATGTCTGGTGGCAAACTTTATAAATACATCCGTCCCAGTTATGGATTTTTGGTCGAGGAAGCGGACAATTGGAAGGAAGTCGTTCCTAAGGGTCAACGATTGGAAGTGCTGAAGTTGTGTCATGATAGTCCTTTAGCAGGTCATATGGGGATCCTGAAAACTTATAAGCGTATTAACGAGAAGTATTTTTGGCCGAAACTGCGGAGTGATGTGTCTCGTTACGTTGGACGTTGCTCACTGTGTGCCATGCATAAGGTGGAACAAGGTAAGCCCAAAGGCTTTATGACTCCTCAACCTAAAGCTACTCAACCATGGGAGATAGTAGCAACCGATCTTATGGGACCTTTCCCAAGATCAACTCAAGGCTATAAGTTTATCTTAGTGGTAATGGATGTGTTTAGTAAATTTTCTTTGGTATTTCCGTTGCGATCCTCAAAAGCCGTGCATGTCGTTAAGAAAATAGAAGAAGAAGTTTTCCTCGTATTTGGAGTTCCACGTCTGTTACTATGTGATAATGGTGTCCAGTATACTTCGGGTATTTTCAAGAAAATGATGGAAACCTATGGTGTCTCAGTTCGTTATAATGCGTTGTATCATCCACAGTGCAATCCATCTGAACGCTATAACCGAACCCTTAAAACAATGATGGCAACTTATATAGCTGACAACCATAAGAAGTGGGATGAAAATTTGGCCAAACTAGCATGTGCTACGCGCACTGCATACCACGAGTCGACTGGTCAAGATCCCTACTTCATAAATTTCGGTCGGAAGATGGTAGTGGAGGGACGAGATTTTTCCCGAAAGGACAAACTCGGAGACCCGGAGGACGAAGTAGCTAAAATGGGATATAATCGATCGCGTGGACTCCAGGAATTATTTGTTGATGTTAGAAAACGTTTAGATAAAGCTTCGGCTAAGTGTGAGAAGACCTATAATCTACGGAGACGTCCAGAGGAATTTCAGCCCCATCAGTCAGTATGGCGGAGAAATTTTGTGTTGTCAGATGCCGCTAAATATTTCACGAAAAAGTTAGCTCCTAGATGGATAGGACCCTACTTCGTGAAGAAGAAAGTTTCCCCCTGGACATATAGTTTAGAGGATGAAAATGGCAAGGATCAAGGTATTTGGAATATTAAGGATTTAAGGATTAGTAACCCGACTGGTGATCCCGATAGGATTTAGGTCGGAGTAGAACGGACTAGCAAAGTTTTGTCTAGTCTAAGTAAATTTAGTTAGTCTTCTGAAATTGGTTGTATTTATTTTTTTTTTGTTGTGTCCGTGAAGGATGACTGAGTGTTGGCTATGATCGGTTCTTAGGATGTATTTGGATGGTCAACCGATTCGTTTTTTTTTTGTGTTAGGTAGCCAATACGAAGTCGTAGGGTTGCGGTAGCCTTAATTTCTTTTGATTTATGGAATTGAATGTCACTTAGGTTTGGTCAGAAATATGTTGTCTTCGATGATATGGCGTTGGGATTTGTTTTGATGTTAGTAAGCCATTCTATTTAATTGGGATTTTTTCGAAGCCACATAATTATGTTTTGGTGAATCTTGTTGGATAATAGCTTAGTTTTGGATGATTCACTAAATTTCGTTGTATACGGATTTAAATTCTGAAAGACCTATCTCATTTTTATTTTAATGAACAATTGGAATTACACTACTGTTTCGGTAGATGTTTCTCGCAGTATCAGTAAGAGTCGAGTGGTGGAGAGTTTCTTATGGACTCATGTTATGCGAGGTATAGTGAAGTACTAGCGATGCCCCAGAGCTGGGAGGTCGCGAATAAGGGCAACATCCAGTAACCGACCAAATCAGTGTTGTCAGATTGACGTTGGAATTTGAAACTATTCTACTTGATCTCATACGATGAGAGATGACTGTTGTGTGGAAGTGGAGTAAGTGTTGTAAGTAAGTTGTTGCTTTGTGCGTGTGGTTTGAGGTTGGTATGTCTTTCGTTGTCCAAGTACTTGCGCATGGTGAAGACGGTGTGGATGATGATTGTGTGGATTGTGTGGACTTCGCTCAGAGTTTAGGTAGTGTGTCGCTAGCGCGAGGGAAAATTTTCTTCGTCTAGTTTTTCCTCGTAAATTTTCCTCTGGGAAAGGGAGGTGTTGTTACGTTCCAAATTTAAAGTAGAAAGTCCCACCTCTATTTTATCAAAATTTAAATAATTCAGGACGTGTAAGAGCGGTTGCCTATAATATATTATAAGCAAGGTGGCGAAAATAAAATTAGTAATTTTCAAATAGGGGTAATGTCTGGCAAATTGTGCTGAAGTTAAGGGAACACGTCCTCTTTTTTGTGAAGAAACTAATTTAGATCGTTCTTTCTAGAGTTATCTTGGAAGAATTGGGATCATAAAATTGAAATTTTTGAATCTCGGTACTATTCGGTGACCTCCGTGTGTCAAGTTGTCAAGTGTTCGGAAAGACGACGGAAAGAAAGTGATTCCAGGTTTGAGAGTGTTACTGAAAGGTTGGGCTAGATTAAAAACGGCATTTTTGTTTTTTTGCTTTTGCTGCTGTTCCATGTGGGATCTGGACTAGTCCGAACCGTGTGGATATTCAAGGGGATTTGCTGCCTTCGTGGAAGGGTTTTTTTGGAATATCCACAATTTCGCTAAAAAAAGCGGATCTACAGTACACGTGAATACCGGGAGTCGTATTTAGATCAAGAAATTAGCCTTAATCACGAGTCCAAATAGCCGGCTACGCTTCGGTCCAATTTGGGATATTTCAAACCCCTAATCTGGCTAAGAAGGGTGAGTGTTAGAACATTTCGTTTTTAATTAATTAAAAAGTTGTAGTTATTTTTTTATCCCATCTCTAAAAAGCTATTCACATTTTTATCAGTTTTCATACATTCAAGTTCGGAGACAAGTTTTTTTTGTATTGCTCCATTATCGCCAAAAGGCAGATAAACAAAGTGTTAAAATCAATATATTTATTTCCAAATAATTATTTTAGACACAGATGGTAATTAATGTTTTCTTGCTTCAGGGTTGGTTGGTTGGTTTGTTTGTTTTTTTCTGCTTCTTCTTCTTCGTATTTTTCCATCTGGCTGTAATTTTCAACTTTTCAACATTGTCACACAAGTCTATGTACATCGGCAATCGTATGGGATTTTGGATTGAAGACACGCTGAACTATAACTGGAATTCCACGCGGTGAAGTATATGAAAATTCGAGGTATGGATCGATAATTAATTTTCAACGGAAGATTTAAGCACCGTCTAATTTGGTTTGCGGAATACAATAATTTTTTTTAAAGATTATTTGCTGTTAGTTTTTATTTTCATATTTACAAATACTTTACAGATTTTTTTTAAAGATAATTTGCGGTTTATTTTATTAATTCAATATTTACACATACCTATTTTAATTTTGTAAACTGCGTCTAAGGGGGGGTTATATATTTGAGATTTATTTTTTTTATATTATTTTCTGCGCACGCACTTGAGCTCACGTGGTGTCCTATTTGCGTTAATTATTTTTTTTTGGTTGGTATTGAACCGCACACCCCTTAGCGTCCGGTACTTTTGACACGTCTTACCTTTCATTTTGTTCTGTTAAGTAGAAATAACTTATGAATTTTTGTTAGGCAAGCAGAAGCCGCATTTTTATATTATTTTTTTATTAAGCCTATGGTAAAGTTAAATAATATTGTAATATGTAATATGTATGTATTTATTTTCAACTATCTTGGGAATCTATTTATTAAAATTGACTAAATTCTAATCTGACAATTTCATTTATTTTTTTATTTATTCAGGTTGTATACTGTTACTTAGTATTTTAGTAGTAAACCTATTGGTAAGTTGGTGGTTTATTGAATAGCAACGTAGGGAAGGCTGTGGGCCAATTTACCTGGCGCCCCTGATATAACTTCGGATTTTTTTGTTTTGTGGACCGCACGACCATCTCCACTGTTTTGTCTAGCCGCGAGCCATTCCCAGACTGTCACCGTATAGTACTTTTCTTTCCGGGTGTACGTCTGATTTATATTTGGTACAATTTGTAATTTTTTTATATAGATTCGGTTTTGTACGCCACATGAAAATAAACATTAAATTGAAAATATAAGGTACGTATTTAAATTAATAACCTCATTGTGGTATACTGTTAAATTTGTGACAAAAAAACCTTTCATCTGACATAATCTTCATCCCTTCCCACATCCATTTAATTTTTTCTATTGTAATGACACCACAGCGCCTGTGATAACGTCACAGATCTCAAGTATACATCAATTATTAGTATTGTAGGTCCAATTGGCATTTCAAAGTTTTTAAATAAAAATATTCATTACATCCTTTATTATAGGCTGTTAAAAACATCTTGGAACACCCTGTATATTATAAATATAATATATATAATAAATATGTCACATCTTACCTGACACAATATCTCTGGTGCCATCAAGGCTGTATTGCCGCCTTTATCCACGTCGTAGCTTGTATAAGGCAGCATTAAACCATTAGCTTTATCAGCTAGACAACAGCCAAAATCACTTATCACCAACATTGGAGCTTCTGGTTCGGAAGTATCGAGCAGCAAATTGTCGCTCTTAAGGTCACGATGTGCTATTCCATGTGCATTTATATGAGCTATACCTTCAAGAAGTTGAGTAAAGAGAAGCACAGATGATCTCACAGACGCTGGAGATGTGCGTAGGAAGTTTTCTAGATTGGTGCTGTATCTGAAAAAGATATAGGTAAGTTAAGTTTCCAGTTTTTTAGACTGCCTATTTTTTTTTATGAAACTATGAACAGATATTCGCTATACTAAAAGACCATATTAAGAAAGAATTACATCCACACTTCAAAATCTAAACACTAATTTTTAGAATGTTTTCTCCTTGGATATTAAATACCCTCAGCCTTGGCTGATCGATTTACCAATCTGTGATACATCTCTGGCCTATTCGGTAAATCCAGTAGAAACAATTCCCTGATTTGGCTCACGTTCGAAGCCCTCTTGGAAAACTACCCCGACCACTATCTACACAGATGCATCAAGTCCGAAGAGGGAGTGGAGGCATCAATCGTTTTCTCAAAATTCTTCTTTTCCGTCTACCCCCAGTATGTAGCACATACTCAGCTGAGCTCTACGCTATATACCGTGCTGTGAAACTTTTTAACGAGCTAACACTCACAGAAGCCCTGATCATAACAGATTCCCTTAGCTCTCTAAACTCATTAAAATACATTTATCCGAAACATCCTTTTGAAAAGTTGCTAAAATACCAACTTTCCCAAGCTCATGAACATGGAAAAAGCGTCCAATTTTTGTGGGTATCCTCACACATCGGAATAAAGGGAAACGAAGAAGCTGACAGGACGACAAGCAATTTTAAGCTATTATTCGGAGCCTATGGAAAAATATTTGTTTTCAGTGCCTTAAAAGCTTATTTTAAAACTAAAGTGTTGTGTTTGTGTCGAAATGAGTGGTCTCAAACTAATTCTAAGCTGAATAAAATCGAGAATAATGTTTCCCAGTGGATAGCATGATGCTTAACAGGCGTGAAAAAATTGTGCTTGATCGTCTACGTCTAGAACATACCAAGTTAACACACTCTTACCTTTTTTTTTTCACAAAGAATAACCCGCTCATATATGTGATCAATTGTAACATTCGATTAACAGTTGAGAACTTTTTAATAAATATGGTAAATATGATCAAGAAAGATATCGTTACAATATTTCGAACTCTCTAGCAGAAGCTCTAGGTCAAGAGTGTTCCTATAATAATAGAATTAAATACCTAAGATCTAAGTATAAACATTTTTTATAATCTGTAGTTATTCAATTTTGTTATTCATATTTTGTTCCGTCGCTAATACTTTTTGATGGATGCGACTTTTTTTCTAATAAAAAAACCGTAACTCTTTGGATGCTTAAAAATAATTTACGACTGTCAATAGTTACTAATCTATAAAAAATTAAGAGCTATGACAAAAGTAAATATTTTACAATATTCTTCTAGTTTTTAATATGTCATCTAGTAACTATATCCTAAAGTTGGCAAATGCTGTTTGGCAAGATTTTAAACCTAAACTTGTTGCAAACAAAACCGGACTGAATGGACATATCAAATTTCAGTGATCACAACAGAAAAATATAACAATTTAGTCATTACTTTGTAAAATATACTGACCTTTTCATCAGCAGAAACAGGGACATATTTCTTCCTTCGCCATCCGGATGAATCCGTCTTGGAAGTGCAGCAGGGTACAGACCACGGCAGTCTTGCAATTCAGGTACATAATCTGTGAAGACCGAAAAAATGGAGACTACATTTGGGTGGGGTGGTAAATGCCTATTCCTTTCTGATAAACTAAAAAAACAACAACTATATGTTAATACGAAAGTCCTGTTCTGAGAAACTGTTCTAAGATAACCTTCGTTTTATACACTTTACATTAGTTTAGACAGTTAATTTAGTTGGTCATCGTTTCATCAGTCGTCTCTCGAATCAAGATAAACCGTTTAGAAGAATTGCTTCTTAATATCCTTCGATTTCTTCCTCTACCAAAAGTATAGCTGAGTCGCTGTGTAGGGTTTTATTGCTTACAAACCCAGGATGCATTTAACATCATTCTTAACATTTTTGATTTGAACTCTTTGTATATCTTAATGTTTGATGGCTTTGAGCAATTCCAAAGCTGGATATGTCGGTTTTATTATACATTTGTACAGGAGCAGCTTATTTTATATGTTTAGTTTTGATTTTCGATCTATTTTGGATGTGAGGTTTCCATGATAAACACTTGTCGAGAGTTAATCTTAAATATTTAACTTGATTGCTGACTGGTATCTGCGTGCCATTTCTTGTTGTTGTTGAACACTTATCTCTTCGATTTGTAAAAGTGACTTGAGTTAATTTGTTTTCATTTACTTTTACCTTCCATCTGTTGAGCCACATTTCTAGCCAATTAAAGTAATTTTGTATATGTGTGGATGCCGTGCTGGGGTCCTCGTTGATAGTGATTATGGTGGTGTCATCGGCAAATGTTGATATTTCTGTTGTAATTATGGTTGGAATGTCTGCAGTAAATATCAGGTAAAGGCGACGACTAGCTATTGCCCTGTGGCACCTCTGATTTAATGGGAGAGTTTATAGAGGTCGCTGTTATATTTTATTTGGAAGCAATGATCTTGACATAGGATTTTATGACGTAGTAAGGAGTTGGAAGGATGCTTTTGAGTTTATACAAGAGTCCATTGTGCTATACTCTATCAAGTGCCTTTTCTACATCTAAGAAGGCAGCTATACAATATTTTTTTCCTCAATGGCAGTGAGGATTTTTGTTTTAACCCTATGGGTCTGTTGTGTTGTAGAATGTCTCACACGGAATCCGAACAGGTGCGTAGGTATTTCTGCATCTCGGTTAATATCCTTCTTTAATCTATCAAGCTGTAGTCTTTCGAATATTTTAAGTATTGTAGGCAACAGGATGATTGGTCGATAGGACGATGTAATTGCGAAATATGTTAGTCTGTAATATGTATATTGTAGTTAATATCACCAATGCCTTTCGTGGTAGATTTTTCAGTCATATCAATCCTGTTACAAGGTCGAATCTAGGTGCTTTGTGATTGTTGAATATTTCTATTTCTTGTTTTACTTCTGATGGACTGACAGCTTTTATTGGTAGAGTCACAGGACAATTACTACATTACTACATTATTTGAGTGCAGAAAACTTTGAGCTATATTGGTGGGCATAATTTGGGGATAATACAACTTGTATATTGTAGGGGTTTGTTGTGTCCGTGCATAAATTTGAGGTGTATTCTATGACTGCACATTTAAAGACTGGACAATATTTTGATCTAATTTTGTATAGCGTGGGAGTCCAAATTTGTTTTTATAGGACACCACTGGATAATTTTTTTACACTAAAACTACTTCGATTTCACTTAATAACATAACTTATTAATGAATCACTTTATTAGTCAGGTTTTTACTGCAATTGTTATCAGCAACAATATAAATTTTATGATAATAATAAAATCGATTAATCAAATTAATAATGGGATATTTGGTTTGAAGTGCCAGCAACGTTTGTATATATTAATAACTATGATAATTCAGTAACAATATATGATGTACATTAGATTGTTACATGTTTACTGAAAAATGATACCCAAATTGAACTGGTTGGGCACAATAGAATAGATTACCATAATAAATTATGCAACATATGTGTAGATATTTCAATAGAGGTGATAGAATTACTAATGATGATTTTAAATCAATACAGGTAAATCTAAAAGGCCGTATGAATGGATAAATGAAAGTAGACATGATGTTGAAATTATAATGCATTAGCAGTAACATGAGATATGGCAATTGCTAACATTTGAAAAAAAAAAAGAGCGACAGTCAACTCATCACATAAACACATAAACAGAGAAAATAAATTGAAACGTGAAAGGAGATTCTAAAATAATTTAAAATATATGATGAATATTAATAGGAACTAAAATTGAAAGACATTAAAAAACAAAGACTTAGATGGACTGGTTACGTAGTGAGAAGGGATACCAAAAGATTGCCAAAAAGAGCCCTAGATGGTAAAATTCGGTGCGAAAGACCAAAAGGAAGGCCACAGAAAATGTAGGAGGATGAAGAGGTAGCGGACGCCCAAAATTTGCTAGACGTAAGAAACTTAGATGGAAGCCGAAAGGTTGGAGGCATACTTTGGAGGAGGTCAAGCTTGATTTGGGCTGTAGTTCCATTAAGAGGAGAGAGAGAGAGAGAGAGAGAGAGAGAGAGAGAGAGAGAGAGAGAATTGAAACAATTGGAAAATTTACAGGAAAAAAAATAAGAATAAATTAGATCCACAAGTAGGTAAGGTTACCAATAAAGTAAGCGAAATTAACTGTAGCAAAAGCTGGAGAAACGTAAATAAAGAACACATTGAAACAGAGAAAAAGAAAGCAAAATATGTTAAGCAGATTATATACATATTTAGGTTAAATGTTGTATAAGATAAACGAAAAAACAAAAATAAGATCCACAAAGACGAAAGTAGAAGAAAATACATTATACATGTTTTTATTACTAATTAATAAAGGAGGTTAGCTATGCTTAGGTTAAATTTGAGTGGGCGCTTAATACCTTAATTAAAATGCTTAATTAATATTGGATATGTATTATTTGCACTTACTCAATTTCCCAATCTGATATTCCAATGTTACTGTGATACAGTCTAGCTGGAACAGTTTCTCGATACATAGCATTCAATATGGCCATTGCATTCGACTGTATGTCATAGTTAAACATCATCTTCAGAGCGAGTGGAAATTTATTGCTATCATCATTTTCGGTGTCTTTAATATCAATTACAGGATTACTCTGTTCAGAAACGTTCAAATCAGAGCTTTTCAGATTTGCAGCATACACAACAGCATTTGCTCCCTTCGCCAAGGGTTTGCCGAAAGAAAGATCGTCTAGGCTAATCGGAGAAGTTTCGAATTGAGTTTCATCGAGATCGATATCCTGATGGTGCCATTTTAGTTTGGAAACAGCTTCCTATTAGAATTAAATCATTGAAAATTAAGAGTTATGCAAGTGCAATATTTATGCTACAATACATACAAAATATCAAAATTACTGCTAAAAATATTCTGTAAGTACAAACTTTTAATTTTCAATACATATATAAAATTCCTTAATAAGTTTTTATAATTTTCTCATAATTATTTAAAGTTATGATAAATGAAGTTCCTCAGAGATTAACAAGACCAAATTGACTATTTGCAACAGAGTTTCATAGGACAAATTACCATTTAAATATTTCTATATTCAGAATGTGTAGACTATAAACTATGAACGCAGAGAGTCCTAACAAATCACTAATCTTAAAGATGGTTAATGTGGCTTGGTGAAATTTATAGGATTTATGTTATTTTTTCATAATCATTGTTATTTATTTTATTTGTTATAATATATTTGTTCTTAATTTCAAAGAATTTATTTTTAAATTAGTTAGATAGGTAATTTTAGTAAATGATTTTATTTATATACTCCTTTTTTAAATGTAAACAAGTCTATTAATAAAGAATCTATCAAGAATTTTGATTAAAAATGTCAATCTGAAACAGATTCCTTGTCACATAAGTAGGTGTTAACCTGTAAATGTGTGTCAAGTTCCAACCCAAGAGGTTTAATTGGCATAGCTTATATCCATTATGATTTTTCTAGATGGTTCTATATAAATGAACTCACAATCTAAAAGTGACCAAGTTTCCATTGTTTAGACTTACTTAACTTTGTTTCTGCGTATTTGTTAAAATTATGGCAGTTTATCAGATCACGAAAACATAAACCAATCTACCACATACTTAAATAAAATCATTTTCATTTTAGAACAAAGAGACCAAATGGTTTTCTAATCAACAGAAATTCACATAATCAATTTTATCAAAATTCATATTGAATATTATCACAAAATTTGATAGTATGTGCAATAAAAACAATAGATTAAATATTTATATCAATCCAATAATAACACATATTAACAATACAATAACAAATATTGCAATAAACATAGTTCCTGATTTAGAACAAAGTAAATTGTAAACAAGTTTTAAAAAGTAATAAAAGCGAAACTATACTCCAGATATTACCTTTTGTAATTAAATACTAAATATAACTATTCTCAATTTTCCCTCAAATTTAATTTTTAAATTACCACACTCTTAAAACTGAAGTATTTTAACAGATGTACTGCTATCATATTCACCATTAGCAACTACAGCAATATTTTTAAATCATGTATGTACTTGGTGGAAAAAAATCAAATACATATTTCAATATTGTTCTAAAATTGTCTACTTCAATATTAAACAAAATATTAAAAATTTATGAATTTAAGATTATAAACCAAAAATGTGAGTTTATCTGGAATTATCAGTTTTTGGGACTATGTCACTTGCCATTTTATTAATTACTTTCACTCTAAAGCTTCCACTGAGTGGGATTCTAAAATAGGCCACTTAAGAATTTTTATTTGAATTTGAATTTGAATTAGAAATATTTAGGCGGTAGGTGCGTTCATTTTTAGAATCACTTTGCTGAGTACACTGGCATTACAGCCACTAGATATATTTTATTATATACGCCTAGAAATAATATTTAAAGATTTCTATTAATGTTAACTTAAAAAAATACATAATAATATGTTTCATTTAATTTGTATAAATGCATTATAAAGCGTTTTTATGAAGAACATTTGTTCGGAACACACTGTAACTGTAATCGAACGAAGGTGAAATTTTGGCATAAATTGGTAACACTTACTTGAAAGTTGCGGTGTTGACACTTTAGTTTTGTTTTTATTATCTACTATTAATTAAACTATGTTGTTTTTTAAACAAGCGGCTCAAATTGTTTTTAACAAAATTATTTTTTAACTCTTGTTTTGTTTCTATTTATTTACATTAAATAATAATTTATTTTGTTGTATAATCCACTTTTGCAATAATTATGTGACCTATTTGATTTAAAATGGATTCAGAAATTTTTTATACTTTGGCAACTATGTCAACTTCGATCTCTGACGTAGATAATGACGTGCAACGGTTTGTAAATTAGATGGACTGTACATATTATTTAAGCTTTTAAATCATTGCAATTGTAACTAATGTTAATGCCATGATTTGTACACCAGATTGAGCCTTTGACAATTTGTATTTTTAATAAATAATAGATTGAAAAAAATTAATACTTACTCTTATTTCCCAGCATACCCCTTCCAGTTCTTCCTCTTTGGTAAGAATGCCTGTTCCAGAAGCTAAGCTTACTCCAACTAAAGCAAAAAATGGTCCAGAATCTCCAAATAGGATCCTATAAGTAATCATTACATTAAAAAATAAAACTAGAATTATAGAGAAGAGATACAGAAAGATTAATATAATTGAGGGCACTAATAATTTATTGACAAAAATAGGAACAACCAACAAACTAGACATAGGTAGAGAGAAAATGATGATCTTTTAAACCAGTAAAAACTAATGTTCATGTCAAAATAGTCTTCTTTGTTATACTTTTAATTCCTGATGCAAGTACATATCATTTATATTTTTCAAAATTTATAATAAATCCCATTCTACAATTTCAAAATCTAGTAGTAAATAGGATAAATCAAAATCAATGAGTTTTAAAATAAACATTGGAAAAAAATAGATCATATGTATTTCCCAGGACCTAGTCAAGAGTTTTGGGTTCTGGCTTGGCAGTTTCCTAGGAGCCTCTTACCACCACATAGGGATTAGAATTCAAACCAACTAACATAGATTTCATAGCAGACATAGTTCATAGTTTTCTGATACAGAAGAAATTTAAGTGTGGACCATATAGAGTTTTACAGAGAAATATACAAAATGTCTTTTAAACAAATTTAAGTATTATCATTCCCTATAACTACACTCCTACAATATATTTTGAAAAAGTGAGCCTTCTGAAAGAACTTGGGAAATTGGTATAGATATCATCCATATCTTAATGTCATTCCCCTTCTTCATCTTTAAGTGCCTTCTGCCATCAAAGACTGGCAATAATTTTGGAAAATTTTTCTGAGTATCTGGTCTAAATCAGCAAATTGTTTGAGCCTAAGCCAGTCCAATCTTGTATGTTCGTAAGTCAGGAGCACTATCTATATTCTGCTGTATCTATCTTCGATATTACTCTCTCTTATAAGTTAAAAGAAGTGATATCTATGGTGTCTCATTACATTACAAGATATATAGTTTTAATAATTTAGATCACTTACCAGGTCTATTCACGTAAAACTTTTAAGTTAAGGATACAGTAGTCCAAGGTATTCACAACATTCTTCCATATGCACATATTTCAAATTTTAGCTATCTACTCTTTAACCCCATACAAAATTGTGGAGCACATGTAGTATTTTGCAAAATTCTTTCTTATTTGATTTGTATATCAAGAGATCTACTATTAAGAGGCTATGCATTTTTAAAAAGTTTAATCTGGCTACTCCAATTTCAGTTCTCAT
The DNA here is from genome assembly GCF_040954645.1 of Diabrotica undecimpunctata. Taxonomy (NCBI): domain Eukaryota; kingdom Metazoa; phylum Arthropoda; class Insecta; order Coleoptera; family Chrysomelidae; genus Diabrotica; species Diabrotica undecimpunctata. Next base: position 143,670,135 of record NC_092805.1, on the reverse strand, counting down.
TTTCAAATCAGGATTAATATTCACATTGATCCTGAAGCCCAGGTACTTAAATTAAGCAATCCTTCCAATAGGGCAACTTGGGAAACTGCTAGAATTTTTTTATTTGTTCTTGTAAAACCTAAACTGGCTCTTAGCAATGATTCCACAAGACCAGCTTAGTTCATTGTCTACTTATGTATCTTTAAATTTATAATTATCTCTTGGATTATCTATGAATGTAATATTTCTGGGTACATGATAATAATAATTATATTCTCCAATTTTCCAACTACATGTAATTATGTCAAAATAGTGCTGATTTGTAAGAGCCGACGAACACTTAAAAGGCCATGGTCGACAGGCGAGTAAAACTGCAGTTTTGTGGCTCGTCGTTAAAGCTTGTCAGTGCATCATTGCAATACTGCGGTTTTATATACCTACGAGCCTGGCTCGCGGCTCGGCAGTTTGTTTTATTTTTTACTTGGCTCGTCATTTAAAATCGCGCGTGTATCACTACTGGCGAGCAAAACCGGCTGTTTTCTGCGACCGTTGAAGTGAAAAGATCAGTTTTTAATCATGGATATGCGAACTCTCAGCCACGACTTTTTATTAGAATTTATATATTGTTTACAAGACTGTGTTTGTTTATGGAAATGTACATCGCCAGAATACACAAACAAAACAAAACTTAAATACCCAACGTCTAGGGCCTCTCCGCTTTTTTTGTAATTTCGTAGTATGCTATAGCGAGGTAACATAAAACTTCACTTTCAGTTGAACACGACATGTTAGCTGTGGACGGTTGACAATGACCGTTTTGCTCGCTAGTCGATCAGCACCAACGAGCCGCGAGTAAATCCGTCGTTCTTAAAACCGCGGTATTATGGCTCGCACGTCGACCACCCACTTAAGGCAATGTGGGCATAGCTTTCTTTGCATTACCAGCCACCTTCTTAAATTATTACTTTCTAACAAAGATAGTAAAACCACCAGCAAGTGCTACCCTTATTATTTAAATATAAGCAAATAAAAAATGTATTATATACATAATATTATGTTACTAAAATACACATTAAAATCTAATCATAAATCCTGTAGTCACAACTCAATAAACTCTAGAGTCTTATACTAAAAAATTACCAAATAAAGTAATTTTACTATATTTCATTGCCAAAACAAAAGTAAACTGGCATTAGCACTTCTTTCTTCAGTTTTATTAGTTCTTTGCATAGACTGACTTATAAATTGACAGGTTTGAAACCCAGCACAAGATAGGAATTCATCGAGATTCTCTTGATATCATCTGAACAGTGGGTGAAAGGTCTGCCTTGGCTGCTTTTATATTTATAACACTTACTTGTGAATTAACCCAAAACATAAAAAATAGAAAGTAATATTATTAGAAGGGATATAACTTAATTATCTGAGTGATGAATTTGACCATTACTTGATGGAAATTCACTGTATTTAACAATGAAACACAGAAAACTTCTGTTTTCAACATTTCAACAAAATTTATTATACTTTATTATCACTACAAATAAGTCGAGGAGGGGAGAACTGTTTGTCTTAAGTTGGTCATTTATGAATTACTGAGATTTATCAACATAACATAGGAAGTAATATTATTTCAAAGTTAAATTATTTAGGATTAATATTGTCTTATGATATTCTCAAAGTCTTACCTTCTAGCTGCCCGCTTTCTAAGATCTGCAGCTAAACTATTAGTTACTCGATTTAGAACATTGTCAATTAATATTCTTCGAGCTTGAAGACCAATTTGCACTCCGACATTTCGTAATGCGAAGCTTCGAGGTACTACCTGATTGCTGGTGAAGTTTCTGGGAGGAGTATGTGAAGCAGCAGCATTAATTTTGTCGGCAATAGTTTTGGTGTTGAATTCTCTTTTGTTTCGTGTGTTCCGAATAAGTACACTACCATGTTTAAATAAACGAGTTCCTAAGGCTCTTAACGACATTTTGCACTATTAACAAAGTTTTACACCCCGAAGGGCGATAATCTATCTAAATTGAATATTTTCTTGTGTAAGTATTACGTTTTTATTATTTTTACCTATGACACTAATGACACCAACATAGTTTGACACTTGACATCTGATTATAACTGACACTGACAGCTTAGAGTTGATCATGCCACAGAATAAATAAATATTCTGTGATCATGCTTCATAAAATGTGTTGCATACCTTGAAAAGTTAAAAAGGGATTTTATGTTACATTGTATATATTTGAATTTCAAAAGGGCACGATTTCTTGTGGCATATCTAAGTTAAATATTATGTTTATATGGGATTAAGCCACAATACATAAAAGGTTTATCAGAAAAACTTAAAAAGGATAGGAAATAAATTAAACATTTCAACAACATTCAAAACAACAAACGCATTGAGATCCATTTTATCTAAAACTAAACCTAACAGTGAACAAGAAAGAACAAAGAATTGTATTTATAAAATACCTTGTAAATACGATCAGTTTTATTTAGGTGAAACGTCAAGGCCATTAGGTGTTAGAATAATTGAGCATCAATCTTATATTAAAATATAGAATTTAGTAGATCTCAAATATGTAAACACGCATGGGAAAATGAACATAGGGTTCAATGGAATGATTCAAATATTAGTCCTAAAAGAAACAGATGGTAAAAAGAGAAAAATCAAAGAAGCGGCTCTAATTATGCTAAATGGGACCAATTGTGTCGCAAATTCCTCGGTAGAATGCAGTAGGATATGATTAACCATATTAAAAGAGGAAGTTAATAAAAAGAAAATACTACTATTTAAGTCAGTAACATATCGAGGATATATCAGTTATGTTTTTTAAATAATAAACATATAAAATCAGAATTTGGTGTTTATTGAGAGTAAACTAACTGTAACACCAAATACTTACCATGTCGAGATAGTTTTATGAGGTTTTTTTCCTGGTTTCTTCCTCAAGATTTACTATCGAGTCACTAACAGATTTTTACCGTCATAATGGCATGTGGTTGTCTTTTTAAAGACGAATTACATGCTATGATTTTTTCTGACGGATATTCTTAAGTTAAAGTTGATTTCATGTAATCGAATGAACTATCTTACAATAAAGTCGTCTCAGAAACGCAACTCAGCAATATTGGCAATATCATATGGAGATTGAAACGTCATAAACGTCGTAAACTTATTTTATCCTTCAATTGTGGCTTATTCCCATTAAAATAGTAATTACTTTGGATTTAGAATTAAAGGACAAGTTGTAGGAAAGCACTTTGATCAATTATTTTTATATCTACCAACTCTGCTGAGAGGATAATGATTTTTCAATGAATGAAATGTCTGTTTAGATTTTGAAAACAATAGTTACTGGAAAAATAATGGGAAAAATTTTCAGCCAAAATATGACAAACTGGAAAATTATAATGCCTGTTCGAATTAAGTCAATTAAAAGAAGAAACTTTGGATAGTTTTCTCAAAACGGAATTAACAAGAGTTAACATGATTAAAGGACTCACGACCCCTATAAAACAAAGACCTTGTAGTCGAGGATAAGAAAAGTCTATCTTTCCGTCTATAAATCTTCGCGATCATTTTTAGCGATTGTTTTGTCAGTATAAAAGTCAAAATTATAACAATGTCTGATACTTCCACAAAGCTCTCAAAATTTGAAGCCGAATCGAATAATCTTTCCACATATAAATTAATTAAATGAATTATGTCCATAGTGTTTTACAATCATATTTCATCGATCAATAATTCTTCGAAAATTTCATTTTTTACATTCAGTATTTATCATATTGAAGAGTCGTCTTACTTTGACACCTCTGTCATCTTTATCTAGAAATGTATTTTTAGTGAAATGTATAAATTTCTTAAATTTCAATTACTAATTTCTTGACATACAGTAGTGGAAGATCAAGTGAACAGAGTAAACAGAGCCGCAGAATGGCTGAATGAAACAATATAGGGAAATAAAAATATCGGGAAAGAAATGAGAGGCAGAATTTACAAATCAGTCATCAGACCAATAATGACATCTTCTTCTTGTGGTGCCTATCCGTTATTGACTGCAGCTCGAAATAGTCCTGAAGTGGTCAAGGAAACCCATTTTCATAAGTTTTGGAGCCAAGATATTCTTCTTTTTCCTGGTCCCTTCTTTTCGTAGACCTTTCCCTATAATATAAGTTGCAGCAGGTTATATCTATGATCGTTTCGCATTATATGTCCTTGCGTTGTTTCACTGTGGTTTCAATGTTTGTTATTCGGTCCACCCAGGAGATCCTCAGTATCCGTCTTTAACACCACATCTCAAACGCCTCAAGTTTTCCCATGGATGCCTCGGTTAGTGTCCATGATTCAATCCCATAGAGCAGCACTGTAAATACGTAGCATCTCAATAAACGGATTTTCGTTTTTAAGGGTAGGTCGTGGCTCTTAAATATCTTGCTCATTCTGACAAATGCTGACTTGGCTTTTTCAATTCTTTGTTTTATCTCAACTGAGTGGTCCCATTGGTCGTTTATGGTGGTTCCTAAATAGTAGTAACGGGGCACTTGGAGTATTTGTTGTTGATCTACCAGTAATTGACTAGGTGGAATATGCTTCTTACTGATGACCATGTACTTTGTTTTCTTGATGTTAAAATCAAGCCCGTATTCTTGACTGATTCTCCACAATTGCGTTACTAGTATCTGTTAACCTTCTAGACTGTCTGCAAAGAAGATGGTGTCGTCTGCATATCTGATGTTATTCAGGCTCTCACGATTTATGAGAATACCCTCTTCGATATGCTCTAAGGCCTGGCTCATGACGTGTTCCGAATAGACGTTAAATAATAGGGGAGAGAGTATGCAGCCCTGTCATACTCCTCTCTTTATTGCAACTTCTTCTGTTAGTTGGTCTTTCACCCGAATGGTTGCTGATTGTTTGTAGTATATGTTCTTAATTACTCGAAGGTCTTTGTTATCCAGATAAGTTGCCTTTAGTATATTCATGAGCTTATCGTGCTTGATTCTGTCGAAAGCTTTCTGGTAGTCGATAAAGCATACATAAATATCGCAGTTGACGTCTCTGCACCTTCGAAATAATACCTGAACCGCGAACAAGGCTTTTCTTGTACCTAACGCATCCCTGAATCCAAACTGCGTTCGTGAGATCTGTGACTCGCATTTCTGATAAATTCTTCTGTGTATTATCTTTAAAAAGGTCTTAAGAATGTGGCTCATTAGACTGATAATACGATGCTCTTCACATTTTTTTGCATTAGGTTTTTTAGTTATAGCAATAAATGTAGATTTTAACCAGCTCTCTGGGATTTTTCCCGAGTCATAGATTTTATTGAACGTTGTCGTAAGCCATTTTACTCCTTCGTCTCCCATGATTTTTAGAAATTCTGAATGAAAGTTGTCTGGCCCTGGTGCTTTGCCTGCTTTGGTTGCTTTAATTGCGGCTTTGACTTCGTCTTGAGTGATTGGTGGTCCTGTGTCGTATTCCATAATTATCTCTGTCGTCGTCGAATGTCTTCTCAACGTATCTCTTCCATATATTCTTTGTTTGTTCAATGTTTATTACAGGGTCGCCATGATCATCAGTCATATGTCTTGATCTCTTAGGTTTGTACATTCCTGCTTCCCCTTTTATCTTCTTGTGGAGATTAAACGAGTCGTGTCTACTTTTCAATGATTCTATTTCTCTGCATTGATCTTCCAACCATTTGTTTTTGGTTTCTATAATAGTTTTTCTTATTTCTTTGTCAATTTGTTTATACTCCCACATGTCTCTGTTTTTATCTCTTTCTATTCTCCATCATATTAAGGATTTTATCAGTAATCCATTCTTTCTTTTTAACCTTGTTGGGCGAAGATATTGATCTAGGATTATCTGGTTCATTTGTTGTAGTTTTACCATTTCGTTATCTGGTTCATTAGCTTGGTCTGTATTTTTGAATTCTTTTTCTATATAGGTTTATATCTAGTGCCTAGTGTCTTCATTTTTTAATGGTCCTTAATCGTATTTTCTTGCTTTTGCACTCTCTATCTTCTTCAGCTTTAGTCTGATGTTAATTACCAGTGGGTTATGGTCCTACCCGATATCAGCACCAGGATATGTTTTGGCTGATGTTATTGCGTTTTTGAATCCTTTATTCACCATAATGTAATCAATTTGGTTTCTGATGATGTGATCTGGGGTGTCTTGAGGTAATCTCCACGTATATAATCTCCTAGCGGGTAGTTTAAAGAAAGTGTTGGTGATTACCAGTTGTTCTAACACAGCGAAGGTGATCAGGTGATCTCCGCGTTCGTTTCGTTCCCCCAGTCCAAAGGGTCCTACGGTTTCTCCACATTTACCCTTTCCCACTTTGGCATTTTTAAGTCTCCTATAAGCATTTTTATTTCGTTTTTGTGAAGTTTTTTCAGGACACTCATTAGTTCCGAATAGAAAGTTTCGATCTCTTCGTCTGATTTGTCTGCAGTAGGTGCATATACTTGGATTATGTTAGTCTTAACAGGGAAGGTGTTAAACTGAATAAGGAGTATTCTCTCTGAGATTGGGACGAAGTTTGTGACGTATTAGAGATATTCTTATTCACTATGATACCAACTCCGTTAATATGTAGGTCTTCGCTATTTCCGGAGTAATAAATCTGGTGGTCATGTACTGTGCACTGTCCAGATCCAGTTCAGCGCATTTCACTTATACCCATTATATCGATAGCAAGTCTATCCATTTCCTTAATTGCATTGTGTATCTTGCCCTCCTCGTACATTGTTCTCACATTCCACGTAGCGATCGTAATTGTTGATCTGTGGGGTTTTAAAGAACAGGGATTTCTCTGGTTGACGACCTGGGTAGCCCTGTTATCCTTGTTATATCTCCCTCTGCCGAACCTTGGTATCCGAGAACCATGGTCAGTAAACTGTGACGTATTAATACTGATACTTACCATGCTAAGGGACTAGGGATGTTTAATAAGGTAGTTTTCCCTTGCTTTCCTCATTACAGTGTAGGAGCCATTAAAACTGCTTCAGTCGTGCCTCCTAGTGTCTAATGATGAGCCGGTCCAGGATCCATTCCTATACGCCACAACTTGGTACTGAAAACGCTGCTTCCGTTTCCAGGAAAGAGGAACTAGGCTATGCTTATTTAATCGCGGCAATACTCGCCATGTCACAATACTTTCCTTAGGTTATTGTAGTAATAATGACATACGCGGCAGAAACAAGACCTGGCACAGGGAGAACAAAAATAATGCTAAAAACAGCAGTAACGCATTATGACACAGAGTTAATATATGACGGACATTTAAAGTGGAGACCATCAAGTACTAGGCTTGACGAATGACAACAAATCGAGTAGTAAAGACGGCAAGAGACGGTTCGAGGACCGTACTGTATTGTCTTTGATGCGGTAGGCGAAATTTCAGACGTAATGAATGTATTATTACAAAACACTGTCCGCTAAATCCTACAGTTCTTGATAATTAAGATTTTGTTTGATAACTTAAAAATCTTATTAGAGTAGGGTGCACTAGTTGTGGAAATTTAGATGGGAGCTTTCCATTCTTTACTTAAAACATGCGCTATTAGTAGTGTCAAAGGTTATTATAATTGAATGGTTTTTTTATTCAGTATTTTTCTTTGAATTTAAGGAAGTTAATAAGTGAAACACAGTTTATATAACAAGGTAAATAATACGATTTTACGACAGAATAAACTAATAATTATTCATGATGGCGTATACATATAAACTCAATTAGAAAAGTTGTTCTTTAATTTAAAACTTAACTTCTGACCACTAAGTGTAATAAACAAACCATAACATAGTTTGAAATTTATACATATATGATGGATGCCGTTAGTCCGTTCTATACACTGACTGACAAAAATGTATAGCTACTGGAACACCTATTTGCTTTACTAATTTAACTTTTAGTTGTAAAGAAATATCGGGTATTATGAAGTGAAGTAGAATTTGTACCGATATTGAAAGAATAATTAGTATTTAAACCAAATATATTACTATTTCAAGATAACAGTAGTTCTTCTTAAGTTTAGTGTTTATTTAAAATCGAATTAATATTAAGATAGTTTTACAGTCAAAATTGTATAAGGTATAATAGACTACAAGCCATGGGACATTTTTAAGGGATCACATAATAATATAATATATAATAATAATAAATCACATATAAATCAATACTACAATATGTAATAACAACTTTTGAAACTATACCTAAATTTTTATGGGTACAGGTGAGTAATCAGGTAAGGTAAACTTACCACTCAAGGGCATGGGGGGTATTTTGGTCAAACATTTTTGTACGGCCTTTATAAACTTAGACAGTTAATACAAAAATAATAACCTGCGATCTAATCCCGTACAAAAATATTGGTACCAGAAGCAGGGAAAATTTTTTATTTTCCGAAAATTTTGACCCCATTTTTAGCGATTTGATACAGTACGCCATTCATACACATAGTTTCGGATTGTTATTTAGATTACTTTTTTGCAATGTCGTACATGTCGGCTGGTACAGGGGGTGAGAAATCTAGAGCGCCTTGATGGTGCAATTTTATGATGTAACCCATGACTTCGTTAATTTGTTTATATCGCAATGTCCAAACTAAATGCTAGGATTCAGCTATATCCTGAATTAAAGCTGGGTGGAGAAAAATTATAAGTAACTTTTTTCATTTTAGACAAGTTTAAGCCATGCTTCCTATTCCTAAAAATTCTAGATGAGAAGCACATTGATGTTTTAGTGACACTCATGAACCAAATTTATAGTTCAGACGTATTACCCAAAGAGTGGTTAACGTCGATTTTTATTTGTCTCCCCAAAAAGAAAAACACAAGAGAATGCAGCGATTACCACACCATTAGCTTTATGTCTCATGTGCTAAAGTTTCTACTAAAAATCATCCATAACCGAATATAACACAAACTGAACATAGACTTTCATGATACACAATTTGGTTTTCGCAAAGGCCTAGGAATGCGTGAAGCTCTTTTTTAACTTAATATACTGATACAAAGATGCCTGGACGTCAATCAAGATATATACGCATGTTTTATTGACTATAATAAAGCATTCGATAAAGTACCACATTAACAATTAATGAATGTCTTGAACTCAAAGAAAATAGACTACAACGACCTCAGGATCATATCAAATTTATACTATAAACCGCGAGCAAAAGTATGCTTTTTGGTCGGTAAAAGTCGGTACCGACCTTTTTACGTGCCCTCCGAAGAACGATTGTAGCTCAGTTAAACTAGAAATTAAAACATTTCCGTACCGGGAATAGAACCCGAGCCCTCCAGTTTATTAAACCAGTAACATAGCAGATGAGCTACGCCCGCCATCAAAAACGTAGTGTAAATATTTGTCTTAATTTGTTTTAATGTTTCGCAACGTAGCATGAAGAAAGACTACTAGACAATTCGACAATCAATAGAAGGCTTCTAAAAGAAAGTGTTATTTGCTTGTTTTTCATTTGGTATCTTTTTTTTTCTATTTACTTGCTTTATTACCTCGTTCAATATTATGTAAATATTCGTGGACTTAATGATTCTCCCTACTAGTCTAATCCCAGTTGTTATTTCAATGGGTTCTGTTTTTGTCTGTCTGTAATAAATTGTTCTTTAATTTTGTGCCTTCCATATATGTTCTTTATCACTTTTATGACATTCAATGGTACTTGTCTGTTGTACAGTGGATGTATTGTAATCGATAACAATTTTTTGACGAAAGTCTTTGCTACGTCTGACGAAATATAGGTAAGCTGGTATATTGTATTTTACTGATTTCTTGTTTAATTATAACTATATCGTCGGTACAGGCTTTTCCAGTTATGGATTATTGTTGTTCGTCAAGTATTTTAGAATTATTTGTTATTAGTTTTGTTGAGAGATGGTACTTTGATCATCTCTCTCTTCAGTCTTGACGCTCTCGAAGGAAGTGTAGTGGTCATTGCGATGTCGTGTTTTTTCCGCCTCCAAAGACCTCTATCTCTGGTAGTTTCTTGTAATTCATGCATAGATTTTTTGAATATTCCTGATTGAAATTTGGCTGATTTATCTTATTGAGAATCTTACTCGTGATCTTCAGCCTTCTACCTTTCCTTATATTATAAGTCTTTTCATGCCTTTCTTGTAAGCGATAATTAGCAAATCATTGTATTACAGTAATTCTTTTATTAGCTGCATAATAAGCTTGAATTGAGCAAAAAGCCTGTGATGTTTATATGTCTCAAAATGTATAGCGTAAAAGATTTTCGTTTCATTTTTTTTTGCTAATTTTCTCTTTTTTTTTCATTCCCTTTTTCTCTTTTTAGTTTTTCAGTCTTTTAGTCTTTTAGTCTTTTAGTCTTTTCGTATTACTCTACCCTTTATTTATATTTTACACCAATTTCTTATTTCGCTTATTTAGTTCGCTGTGATATATCGATTAATTTTGTATACTTTTGTGATATCTTCATTCTTCCTTGGACTACTCTATCAGGGATTTTGTGAATTTTGTCAAAAAATAAAATTACATCTGCCGTTGTTGCTGCGACGGAATGAAAAAAACAATCAATATTCAATGTGTCACAGATTTTCTAGGAAAAACTGCTTTCAATTAGTATGTTTTTAATGTCAATATAATTACAAAAGCTAAAAAGTCAAATTACTAGAATAAACAACGATAATAGTACAATATTTGTGTTGATAAGTGTATTTAAATAATAAATCTCAAATGACTTCTATTTCACGAAAGGATGTAGATCATTTTCAACTTTCACTAGATAATTGGTACATCGAACCGATTTAGGTAGTAATCTTTACAAGACACCGTTTTGATGGAATCAAAATGATGCTGTACGTTTTTTAATAATAACTTACCAAACAACTCTTAAACCATTTAATCTTATTTTCTCATTTCCTGTCCGCAATTTCTCGTTTCTCATCAGTCTCTCGAAAACTTGGCCGATAAATATAATAAAATGCGTGACATTTTTTTATGTACAGAAGAGTGATACGTTATTCCATGTACAATATGAAAGATCTTTTATGCTTTTAATAGATATGAAATATGGAAATAGACAAGGCGACAAGCTCGGGTTAGTTCGGAAAAATATCCCTATGAGATTTTCTTGCATAATCACTTTCTATGAGATACCCCAAAATAAGATTCAAGAGGTTAACATCGATCAAGTCGTTTAGAAGGAGTATGGCAACTAACTGTGGGGCATTAATATGACTATATTAAAAAATAGGGGTTAGTTATAGAAGGGTGAAAATTAAGGGTTATATGTAATTTTTTTTGCCAGAATATAAAAAAAAATAAAAATAACAAATTTTGGGGTTGGTGATAGAAGTGTAAAAAAGTTGTATGCATTTTTTAATGCCACATAAAAGAATAAAAATTAAAAATTTGTCCAAAAAATAAAAAAACTGTTTGTCGTAAACCACCTTATCACTTATCTCATGGTATAAAAAATAGATTACTATCCGTTGCAAGATAATTCGAAAGGAATTCCCCAGATTAAGAAACTGGGCCGATATCAAGCACAAAATGGATGTACTCCCTTAATGCTGTAACGAATCGTCTTTCGTTACATTAGGTTCAATTTTAAATTCTATCCAAAGTTTAAAGGTACTTTACTATAGTGTATTTTTATGTATGAGAGAGTAATAAAATAATAAATTATGTATGCAAATCCCTAAACTGTTGATACGGGTGACTCAATGAAAAACAGATATTTGTCAACAAGTTTACAGAAGTATATAGGAAAACAATTTTAAATTGAGTATGACCACCAGGTATAAAGGTTGGAGCAGAATAGAATACAATAGTTGTGAGGGTTACTAAACCCTAAATAAGGTTGCCAGTGTCGGAGGGATGGAGGTTAACAGGTACTAATGAATTTGCAAGAAATGTAAGATGTTTATTTTATTGGTTATATATACATAACCAATAAAACTTTAATAAGTACCTACCTATTTGCAAAATAAAGTTTAATTCTTTAGATAAAATAAAACGTTTTATTTTATCTATTTGCAAAATGAAGTTTAATTCTTTGCCTATTTGCAAAATAAAGTTTAATTCTTTAGATAAAATAAAACGTTTTATTTTATCTGAAATGAGTGCATTACACGAAGTAAGGGTTTCAACAATCAAACATTTAATTCTTTAATTCCAGGAATCTACGACAGTAATTGACTAGAAAATTACCTTCTATTCCACAGAAAATGTGATAGTGGGTTTTTCCATTTTGTATATAGGAAGGTCCAAGTGGCGTATTCAAAATTCTTAACAGTTCACTAAAAGTAGGTACTTCAGTTGCAAGGTGCAGTTTATTGTGTATACTAGTGTTATGGAAAATTTGGAAGTGCCGTGTAAACGCCGAAAAATTGGTCCTCTAACAGTTAATGAAAAAACATTAGTATTTAATTGTTTTAAATCATTTACAGACAAACGTTTATATGAAAGTGTTGATGAGACCGTTGAGCTAGTTAGCAGTACACTTGGTGTTGGAGTTATTAAAGAAGAGAAATGTGGTAGTTTTCAAATGCCACGTAATGCTCCAGGGAAACAAAAATTTCAAATAGAATATCATTTTAAAGAAGGACTTCGACGAAAAGTGCATGAATTCTTCTTTAGACAAGAATTTCCAACATTGGATAAAGTTCTTGTCTCAGTTCGAGATGATAAGGATTACCCAGAAATGAGTCGAAGTACGTTATGGAAACTTTTAAAAGAAATAGGCTTCCGCTGGAAAAAGAATCCCAGAAAGTCTATTTTATTAGAAAGAAGCGATATTGTCATATGGAGAAGACATTTTCTAAGAACCAAAAAGGAAATGAGAAACCAAAAAAGAAAAATATTTTATCTTGATGAAACATGGATCAACGAGGGTCATACACCAAATAAATTTTGGCAGGATGAAACTGTTACAAGTCAAAGGCACGCTTTTGTAAATAACTTATCTACTGCTTTAAACCCACCATCAGGAAAGGGACGCAGGCTGATAATAGTACACATTGGCAGTTCAGACGGTTTTGTTGAAGGTGGTTTATTAACTTTTGAATCAACTCGTACTGGTGACTACCATGAAGACATGAACGCTGATGTCTTTCAAGAATGGTTCGAACAAATGATAGATCTTCTTCCTAAGAACTGTGTAATAGTAATGGATAATGCAAGTTATCACTCCAGACTTATAGAAGGACTGCTCGCAACCAAGTGGTTAAAAAAAGACTTGCAGAATTGGCTGAGTTCAAAAAATATTACGTACCATTCCGGATCTATAAGAAAGGAACTTTATTCGTTGTGTGCCCTTCATAAAGAAAAATTTAAAAAATACGAAATTGATGAAATTGCCAAAAATCGTGGAATGACAGTACTTAGATCCCCACCATATCATTGTGAATTAAACCAGATTGAACTGGTATGAGCACAGATAAAGAGTGAAGTTTCAAGAAAAAATACCCTTTTAAAATTCATGATGTTAAACAGTTGTTTTTGGAGGCCGTAAATAATGTAAAACCTGAAAACTGGGAAAAGGCAGTAAATCACACTATTAAAGAAGAGGAAAAAATGTGGAAGCTGGACAATATTACTGATAAAATGATCGAGCCAGTTATTATAAATCTTGGTTCTGAAAGTTCATCTTCTGAATCTGATTTGGATTTGTAACAAGTAGCTGTAAGTTTTATATTAATATTTTTATTCATCTATTTAACATACCTTAGACGGTTTTAAAAACACTTTTTCTCTTTTGTAATTTTTAAAAATTAAAAAAAATGTGAATTTTTTAAAACCCTTTTTAATGTAGGCCAGTCAGTTCTTATATAGTGTGTAATAAAAGAGGTCACTTTTGTTTACATACACATAACACTTTATAACACTGAAATAATTCATTTATTTTTTACAATTATTCAAAGTAATTTTTCAATTAATCTTGAGCACGCCCATGGAGTGGTCGGAGCTACCAGTTAAAATTATGCTAATTACTCTCTCGTTCATAAAAATAAACTATAAATGATACAAAGTAGGTGTAACCAGGTATGTATTTCAATTTTGAGTTGTTAGCAATTGGTAAATACAATTTTAAGCATAATTTTGTGTACCTATTTAAATTTAATCAGTTAATTGCATTTGTACTTGGAATTCAGAATTGCAAATTTCTAGGTATGTAAAGCCAGTGTTTATAAGAGATTAGAAAATTTCTTGGAATTTTATTCAGGTAAAAGGATAATGTTTACTTAATATCAAATTATCCCTAAATGGGCTTCTGTGAGAAGAAAGTTTATTTTAAAAGAACTTCATTTTTCTTTTGTTGTTGATTTAGAACAGAAGTTAGTGTAATAACTATAAATATGAGTGATATAGAAATAATTAGTGACGATGTCCTGTACATTCCTGCCACCATTTTAGAAAGGAAAGACGAGGGTGAACCTGAAAAACGTTCTGGTTATATTCATCTCACACACGATGCAAACCAAATCGTGCTTAACGTTTACAACGGTAAGTACTTGTTAAAAATACTCTTTAGTTAACCTTCCTAATACCGGGTGAATTTTAAAACGACCAGTACCAGGTGGGGCGACTTATCGCCCCAGTAGTTTGGTTCACTTTTAAGCGCAAGGATTCTATGTATCTCATTATTCTTACCATTTTTTTAACTCTTTGTTGTCTGTATACTTTGTTTAGTACCAATTCAATAAATTAAAAATAAAGACAGAAGACAGTCACATTCAGAAACTAACCAAATAAACAGGTAATTTTAGCAGTTATCAGATATTAGACGTACTTAGGGCTAATTGCACATTTCAAATTCTTAGAGAGACAATCCCAACTGGAAAGTGATGCTTCGAAGAATCTAGACAAAAATATGCAATAGCATTATAATAGGGGAAATTTAAAAGTTCCCACTCTGTAATAGCAAGAATAGAATTTCAAAGATAAATAAAACACATTACAATCATCTGCTAATATGTAAAGAATGCGACTGCACACAAACTCCTTAAGATTAAGATTACCTCCTTACTATTGTGTACTGAATCCAATAGAATTGTTGTGGTTTCAATTAAAAAGTAATGCAAGGAAAAATAATAATTCTCCTAAGTCATTTTCGACTGTTGTAGATTGAATTAAGACCGAATGTAATAATATTGCAGCAGATAATTAGAAAAAACCCATAGAGCGTGTCAAAAACTAGAAGAAAAATATTTACAGTTTCAAAACATTATAAATAGAGTATTTATAGATTTAAACGATAGCCATGATAGTGATACCGACTTAAATGTAGACGATAGTTAAGTTTAAAATTATTTTTTTTTCTATTTTTTTACTATGTTAAATATATATTATAATATTTAAAAGTATTACTTATATTTTTCTTTTACTTTGTGGGATAGCCGTAATTTTGATAAAATGTATCAGTATGTAAGTCCTACCCTATATACAACTATATCTAGAAGATTAAACCCGAAATATCTTGCAACGAACAGTACAACCTATTCTCAGACCTACCTAATACATATTATATATCAAATTTCATAAAAATCGGTTTAGCAGTTTCGGAGGAGTATGGCGACTAACACTGTGACACGAGAATTTTATATTATATAGAAGATATACATTAATTATTAAAATTTAAATATTTCTTGCAAAATAATAGTAAAATTCAACAACTTTTTTATGGAAAAAAATTTATTTATTTATTTATTTTTCTGGGATTTTCCAATTTTTTCGGTAGATAAAAGTAGAGCAGTTCATATTATTTTAATAGAGCTACCCCAGTTTAAAAAAGTTATACAGTAAGCAATACAGTAGATTATCGCTAAGCTTCATACTATGTTTTCTGTATTTTTAAAATTTAATAGATTAATTTTATTATTTATTTATTATTTATATTTTAAACAGATTGTATTATACTCAAATAATTCAATGAATCAAATAATTCAATGTTTGCTCCTAACGCCACCTGTTGAAGTATTAACAAAGCATACGTTGTTTACTTTTGACAGACGTGTCAAATTTAAACGAAATATTAAATAATAATAAAATGTAAATAAATATCATTTGATGGTAAATTTAATTATTATATAAACTTCTTAAAAATAATAATTGTATTTATATGAAATCATTTTTAAAACGAGAAGTGTGTTAAAAATTTAAACAAATGATTTAATATTGTTATTAATCGGATGATATACCTATTTATTACTTTTAAATTTCGACAATCGTTACGAATCGAATCTTTTATTGACAAATATTTTTTAATTTTTTACTTTTCACTTAACAACATGTCTTGTAACAATTTATAATTTGCTTATTGGGAGTTGACAGAGGGGACTGAACAATTACTGGGCTTGGAGATAGGGTAAGCAAATAAATTGAAACGTTTGCGAACGGCTACTCGTATTTTGGTTAAAAGTCGTGGATAAGGATTCCTTTATTTGGGGGGACTGGAAGACACTACTAAAAAGAATACTTTCTTCACAGAGATGTCCTGGGCAACATTACACTAGAAGATTCCTAAACTATTTAATATTAGGACGCCGTTTCAAAGAATCCTCTTGTTGGATAGAAACAAAGGTTTTTCTCTCCTAAAAAATTTCAGAGGTAAATATCTTTTTAAAATAAATAATTTTAAACTCCTGGTTTAAAGAGAAATATTACATATTTATTTTTATTTCACATAATTTTATTATTATATTATATTCTATTATAAATAAAAATATCTAAACTTATCCGCACACCCTACATTGAATTAGACCTTCTAACAAAACAGAATTGAAAATATGTTTATCAAAATTTTACATTGAACTTTCTAACAAAACATACTTTAAAAATATAGTTATGTACAAAATGAAAGAAAAATAAACGATTTTTCATTTTTTGTAAAAATAACAAATGTTCCACACAGCCAGTTGGCATAAATACATTTTCCAAAATTCCTTCCGTTATTGCTAAATTCTTAAAATTGGACCTTTTTGACCTCAATTCTACCTGGAACATCAATAAAATTCAGTTTATGTTTGGTGGTAAGCATCAGGACATAGCGCTTATCTTTCCATTTAAAAATGACAATGCCGTTTCTCTCTCTTCCTACAATTTTACCCTTCTTCAGTTTGTTTACCAGTACTTTTTTCTGAATACCTTTCCGATTTTTTCGTAGTGTTCCTACTAGCTGCGTTTGTCTGCTTTGTAACTTTTCAGCTAGCTCTACGCTGGTGTACCAGTTGTCAGTGTACAATGTCATTCCTTTATCGAGACATTCGTCCATAAGTTCAAATACTTCTTTGGTTGCCACAGACATGCCATCAATTTTGTCTACACCACAATAAATTTTGCAGTGGTACGTATACCCCCCATTGAGACATACTTTAAAGAGTTTGATTCCAAATTTATTTTTCTTTCCTTTCACATATTGACGAAATTTTAAACGCCCGCGAAAGGGTATCATCTTTTAATCTATGCAGATATTTTCGTCTGGTACTATAACCTTTTTAACTTTGGAATTTAGTAAAGTTATCAGGGACTGAAATTTGTACAGTCTGTCTTCTGCTTAACATAAATTATTATTTGCGAAATGCCACATACGCAACCAAATTTCAAATCTATTTCCAGACATATATCCTGCAGCTTTTGACCAGTATAAATCCGAATTTCTCCAATAATCAGCCAGTTTAGGTTTATGGTCCAGACCCATCCAAATCAGTACCCCCAAACAGCAATACACTTCAGTCACGTCTGTGTCTCTCCATTTATGCAGTTTTGAAGATGGTCCGATGGTTTCTTCAACGATGTTATTCACAATCACCTGATTTGCGTATATGTTGGTTTGTTCGACAATAATGCTGATAATTTCTTCGTCTACAAAAAGTCTGAAGTAGGCGCATTCTTCTTCATTTTTTATGTTTAGGACTTCTTGTGTTAATCCTATATTTTCTTCAAAATTAAAATTTCTTATATCGCCAAATACTAATCCCCAATCAGCCCATGTATTTTCTTCTTTCCCTGAAGAATCTTGATTATCTGACTCATCGCTATCTGAAACAAAAAAAAAACAAAATGTAACAGCATGTCAATAGAATATATAAATTTGCATTCATATGTAGTCGTACATAACATCTTGTGTCATTCGCACATAAACATGACCTTATTGCCCATGTAATTTTCTACCCTCTCCCGTAAGCTCATAAAATAATTACAACATGATATATGTACTTATAACATAAATAACTATTATGTCATTGGCAAATATGTATAAGTATATAAACTCTCAGTTACGGCCCTATATTTATTTATTGATCTTTATTCAAACTTACCTTTAGTCGTTATTCGAGGTCTTTTAGTTGGTATGTCACTGCTGTTCTGTGAACTCTCTGTTTCGTAGTCAGGATCTTCTTCAGACTCATTCTCAAATGGATCATCATTATCAATACTTATATCTGATATTTCATCCCATAATCCATGAAGCCGGGCCTGTTCTCTCTCATATGATGACATTTTATACAGTTATACAAAAAAATTACCTTTAGGAATAAATGAACTGCACGATGCAACGTTTAAGGTCGTGGCATATTATCATGCACGTTGCGTTTCCAGCACGTAGTGTTTAGTTTCCAAAAAATATAATTTAAATGGTTTTAAATGTGAACAACGCACACTGTCCGGACCATAGCGTTTCAGACACTTAACGTTTCCGTTCAGTATATTCGAAAACAATATTTTACTTATGCCGACGGCTGCGTAACAAGTCGTAACCGGTTGGTAAGGATAATGTGAATTAGATGTCCGTCGTTTTCCCCTTGTTGTTTATTTAGGCATTTGTTTGATTTTGATACAGAGTATTTAAAAAAATAATTTTCGAGGCTATTTTGTCATTTATGCACGTGTTTTTATTGCTTTGTGACAATTAATCACGGAAGTGATAAACAGTTAGGACTTTTGTACG
Organism: Diabrotica undecimpunctata; assembly: GCF_040954645.1. Lineage (NCBI taxonomy): Eukaryota > Metazoa > Arthropoda > Insecta > Coleoptera > Chrysomelidae > Diabrotica > Diabrotica undecimpunctata. The sequence goes on along the minus strand of NC_092805.1, from coordinate 143,651,205 downwards.
GAAATGATACCTCTTCTTTTTAAAAATACTTTTTGGTTTGATATGTACGGTTTAGTTAAATGTACCTAGTATTTTGTTTTTTAATTGAAGGTGAAATTAAATTTAAAACATATTTAAACTGAATCCTATTCATTCTAAAATATCCATAATATTTTTCATCGACATCAATTAATTCTCTGTATAAAGTCCAGTATTCACATTCCTTCTTCCTTTCTCTTAGCATTGGATGTACTTCAAACCTTCTTTTTAACACAGTTTTTCATTCTTCATCTTTAAGTAGAAGAGCAATTGCACATAATTTTTGTCGAGAAAAGGAGATCATATCTTCACCGAACCAAACTGAAACGTTCTATATATGAAAATGTGAACGCGCAGCCCAATTGCTGGAGTGGAAACGCTACGTGCCGGAAACTATACGTGCACGATAATATGCCGCGACCTTTAGAGTTGAACTAACAAATACAAGCCAACGTCACGCTACCGTTTTAGACAAGATACCACAAGTCTAGACCGTGTATTTGTACTTATACACGCGGCGTAGAATAAAAAAATGCTTTTCCAGGCCACGTGTATATTTTCGTACACTAGTCAAACTACAAAAAATATAATTAAATTATTTAAGCAATGTATCTAAGGTATGATGATAAACAATTTTAAATACATTTTCATAAAAAAATTAGTGTGGCGCACAGTACCCTTATGGTGAATTTGGTGTGGCAGTCAAAGTGTTAAAAATATCAAAGTTATTATAAATTTGTATAAGTTAAAAATTCAGACATTTTTAAAATGGTTTGTTTATTAATAATTTTGATAAAATGTCGATTTTTTTAATAAATCTTAAAATTCAACACTCAAACAATCGATTCACTGTTTGGGCAAGTACAGTGGTTTAAATAATCGCTCTTCGGGATAAACAAATTGAATAACTTACAAAATATTTGATAGATCTAGCTGAGATTTAGCACACTTCAATAACTCATTAATTGCCATAATTTCAAGTAGTTTTATTACATGTCATTATTCAAAAAACAAAGTTATTAACAGTTATAAATTACTAAAAAAATAAGGGTTTTTTACCATCTCGGTCAATTGTTTATATATATATATATATATATATATATATATATATATATATATATATTTTAATTTTAAAACTCGCAAAATACAGAACTTTTTAAGTTGTACAACTTTTCTTCTTCTTCTTTTGATGCCTAACCTCTGTGGATGTTGGCAATCACGTTGGTCCATACAACTTTGTTGACAGCTGCTCTTTTTTATACCTTCTCTTAAACCATCAATAGCTTCCCTAAACAGCATTCCCGAGTAAGTATTGAACAACGTCGGTGATAAACGGCAGCCCTGACGTACACCCCGTTTTATCGCGAAATCTTGAGAGGTTTCGGTGTCTACTCGTACAGTTGCCCTTTGCTGTAAGTATAAATTTTTAATTAGGCGTAAATGTTTGTCATCAATACTAGATTCTTTCAGTATCTGAAATAATTTTTGATGTTGCATCTTGTCAAATGCTTTTTCAAAGTCTATAAAGCATGCGTAGATTTCTCAATTTACGTCTCGAGCTCTTTGTATCAATACTTGTATGGAAAATAGGGCTTCTCGCGTTTCCAGTCCGCTTCTAAATCCAAACTGAACACTGCTAATGTTTTCTTCAAGTTTTCAATATATGATGACGGTGGAAACTAGCCAATCTGTAGGAAATTCTGCAGTTTCATAGATTTTGTTTAGTAGACTCGTTAGGAGTTTGAGTTGGTTGTTTTCAAATAGTTTCAATATTTCAGCTTGTATGTTATCAGGTTCAGGTGCTTTGTTTTTAGTCTTTTTATTGCATATATTATGAGCATATATTATTCACTGAGCGTCATTTCTGGTCCTGAACATCCTGAAACACTGACTTCTGTCTCTTGCTCTTCCTTGAATAATTCTTCCATGTATTGCCTCCATCTCTCAAGTATTCTCTCATTTTCGTAGAGCTGATTGTTGTGCTCGTCTAGTATTAAGTTATGACTTCGTGATCCGTTTCCTCCCGTTAAGATTCTGATCTTTTTATGTAGGTTAAAAGTGTCATGCTTCTGTTCTAGGGATTCTATTTCTATGCATTGATCTTGTAGCCATGATTGTTTTGCTTCTTTAATCGTTTTCTTAATGATTTTGTTTATTTATTTGTATCTTTCCTCATTCTTATTTTTGTGTTTTCTTCGTTCTTCCATTAGCTCTAATATTTCTTGTCTCATCCATGGCCGTTTCTTTATATTGTTTTCTAATTTAAGTTTATTATCTACCACTGAATTACAGATATTTTTGATTTTATTCCACATATCATCCACACTTATGTTTTTTTGATTAACATCTGAGATTACCATGCTGTTTATTTTGTTGTTGATCTCCTATTTGACTTCTTCTCTTGTGGTTTTATCTTTCAACTTCTGGATGTCAGGACGTTTTTGTGCTTTTCTTTTATGGACTTTTTTCATGTGGAGTTTGAAACGTCCTAGTAAAAGATTATGGTCTGATGGAACATCTGCTCCTGAAGGTGTTCATTATTGCACTATCCGTTTCCTGGCAGAACTGAACAAGGCAGTCTCCTCTATCATTTCGCGTTCCTAGTCCAAAGTATCCCACAGTATTGCCAACACCTCCTTTGCCTACTTTGGCGTTGAAATCTCCTAGCAGGATATTCACTTCTTGTTTTTTGATATGTGTTAGGGATTCTTTTAATCGTTCATAGAATATTTCTATTTCCTGCTCTGAGCTTTCACTGTAGGTATTTTTTGAGTAGGTACTGCAACTCTATCTGATATTCCTATAAAACTAACTACACATTTGTTAACTTCTTTATTTACCATTATAGCCACTCCGTTTTTGTTTCTTGTTATAGTATGTCCACAGTAGTATATTGTGTGGTTTTCTATTTCGCTAGAACTATTTTTCTTCAAAATGTATAAGAAACGATTTATGGGCAAAAAATGATTACTTCACTGTTTATGATTAAAAAAAAAAGTAAAATCAGCCGTACATCTTCAAGGATTTCTCAACAGCTATGCCTCATATATCGTTTAGAACCTTCAGAAATCTTTATAAGATTTTGACGTAAACTTAGATTTTTTCACAGAATGACTGGCGCACTTAAATTGTTAAAACTGATTATGCATACTTAAAAATCAGAAAGGCATTTGGTGATATTCGGAACTGCACAAATAGATTTTTTTTGAGAATTCAACCACCGATTAAAAGAATGCGCCAGTATGCAACTATTACAGGTTATAAAAATAATATCTAGATAGAAATAATTTTATGATTTTTTAGATGTGATTAAATTATATTATTATCAACCCAATTGTTTAGCAAAATACATACGATGTTATGTGTCAAAGTTACGATCCTTAAATCTCGTATATTCGAGACAATTTAATTCATACGTAATATATATGTCAATAATACAGATTAAAGTTCTTCAAAAAAATTGGTTTTCTATAGTTTTATTTTAATATGAGTAACTATTGGATTATTGTTGCTACTCAACAAATGTGTGATAATAATTTTACGATTGTTCCACACTGTATATGGAGTTCCACACTGTATACTAAAAATTTATTTATTTTATTAGCTACATTTGTACAACTGCTGCCATCTAGTGTCTATATAAATGTGTAAATCATACTGAATCATTCCTTAAAATTATCAACTTATTTAATTGTTGTGTGAATATATCTACAGACAGGAAACACCCCTGCAGCGCTCAATATCGAGTTTAATTCAATTAATTTCTGCTGCGAGATCCTAAAAAGCTGGTAAGAAATTATATGAATTCTGTGACACCGCGTATACGAACACATTCCCTGTATCCAAAAAAGGAGCATTTACATCACCGTTTAACAATAATAAAGAATAAACAGCAGAGAGCAGGAGTGCTTGGAATCATAGGCCTACGCAAGTGAACCAACACTTGTTGATGAAAACATACAGTAGTCCAACTGCGGAAGCCGTCGACTAAGCATTTCAATTCGCCAACTCGTTCAAGTCTGCAGGAAAAAAAATGTTAAATGTGCATCTTAAAGTGCTTAAATGACAAGTGTCTTCACATGTGCGACAACAAATGTGTTAAATTCTGAAGAAATTGGATTATAAAAAATAATATATCTTAAAGGTAAATTTATCGATTTTTTTTGTTTTACGAATTTGACTCCAAAAATACGCATATATGAATTCAAAAAGCATTCTTTTTTTTAAATATTTACGAAAATAAGTTATTTCTCTTATTTATTACACAAAAACGAAAATTTAGACATATGCGCTTAATATGAAGTATCGACAACCTTGAGCAAAATATTAAAACTGGATGAAATCTTCAAAATTATTGGAAACATAGTCACAATATCATTGCAATAAACACAAATAACATTCAAAAATTCAGTTTTTTTAAACAATTTTTGAAATTTATCAAAATTTTAATTCTCCTGACGCTACTACGTAATAAATAATGAATCATGGACAGCTTGACATAGCAAAATAGTCTATAGCATGAAGATATAGTTGAAAGATAAATCATTCTAAAAGATATTTGTACTAATACAAATTTAAACAGGAATCATAAGCTATTTTTTCAAATTTCTACAATTGCTCAATTTCCTTCCAAAACAAGATGGATGCTTTCTAACAAACATCAATACAGTCAAGGTCAATGTCTGAATTTTTTTAAGTTTACAATTTTGATGTAAAACATGATAAATACAGAGCCTAGTACACATTAAAGTTTTTGGTGCACACAAAAGGCACTTTTGAATTAGTGGTAAAGCAAGATACGTCCTCTAGCGCTCCTCTTCTGAAGAAATCAATAATACTTTCCAATATTCATAAACCAAATTTCATAAAACAGCATCCAGTATCTTTTTTTGTATATATTTTGATTATGAAAGTGAAATAGAGTCCATAAGCCAAAAAATCTGCGTTGTGTATTCAAAAATATTAAGTAAACTTCAGAAAATGGTAATCTTTTTTCCCTACCATCATAAGAACAAATTTTTAAGTTGATTTAGCATTATTGTCACCAAGAAATTTAGTTTTCTAATTAATTATTATTTTAAATCGAGAAAATTTACATATTTCTGTAATTTTAGTAATAAAAGAATTATAAATGATAAAGGAGTTGATCCGAAAGGGTTTGTTCCTCCAAGGCGTATGCTTGCATAAGAATTTTTGCCAGCAAAATATATATAGAAACACATAGCACAATATATATCTCTTAATTGTTAAGAAAATTTTACAACTTTCCCTTGCACAACAAGATGGCCGCCCTCTATGCAAACATCAATAAAATTAAGGATAATGCCTAATTTTCTTATTAAATAGTGTAAACACAAATCACAAACACATTAATGATTATAAATAGTATGGTACACAAAATACTCATGATAATATGCATTTGATAAAATGCCTGTTAAGCTAAAGTATATTGTTAAAAGTGAATTATCCAAATTTAAGATAAAACAGAACTATCATTTTTATAATTTACTTTTCTACATTCTATTTGTTCATAATCGCTAATATTTTAACAAAAAAGTAAAAGTTGTTACTTAATTAATTCATATGCATCTTACTCTGCATCAAATTTTTATCGTAGATATCGTTTCTTAATTATTCCCATTATTTTCTCGTCTTTTGTAGGATTTTCTGATTTAATTTTGGTTATATATCACTCAAAAACCATTGCTCTGAAACTAGTTTTGTTGTGTAATTTAGTTTTTTTTTTCTATTGTATAGTTGAAAATAATACACAACTGCAAAACAAAAATTTCTATTTAATATTTCGACGCAAAAAGTTCCTTTTCAAAATTCAATTTTTAAAGTGAAATAAAATTTTAATCTAAAATTACTCTTTATGGTTCTGAAGCCATTTTCTTATAGAATTTTAATATTATTTATTATTTTTATTGGGAATTAATTAAAATTTACGAAGTGGAAATTGCGAAAATTTCGGCAATTTGATTTTCTTTGTTAACTTTCATTATCTGTCCCAGGTAGATGTATTTGCTTACTGTTTCTAAATTTCTGTCGTTCAACGTTATTTCTCTAATGTTTGGTGGATTTGTCATTATTTTTGTTTTTTCCAAGTTCATTTTAAGACCTACTTTTTCCGAAGCTTGAAATAGTTGCGTCATCATGGTCTGTAGTTCTTCGAAACTTGTAGAGAATATTACAATATTATGTATGAGCATTCTGTATCGGGAGTCTGTCCTGCAGTTGTTCATAGCTCTCTCTATTTCCCAAAGTTCTATGAAGTCGAATGCCCTTTCATAATCATCGAAGACAATGTATAAGTTCAAGTGATATTCATTGACTTTCTCTATTAGCGTTCTGACTGTAAGAAGATGATCCGTTGTACTGTAACCCTTTCGGAATCATGCCTGCTCTATCGGTTGATAGCTATCGATCTTCGACGTTAACCTGTTAGTTATTACTCTCATAAACATAAACATAAACATTTCCCCTTCTTCAACATTTCTACAAGTATTCCTTCTGGGCCCCAACCTTATTGTTCTTTAGTTGTGCCATAACTTTTTTTATTTTTAAGGATTCTATGTTAGGGAGTATTTCTGAGTTGGCATTCGTTATCTTTCTCTTAAGATCTTCCTTTGCAGTGTTATCTGGGTTCTTGTTTGAGGAATATAAATCACGGTAAAATGTTTGAGTAACTTTTAGAATTTCGTTCTTTTCTCTTATTTCTTTTCCATCTTTATCCTTCAATGAGATTATCATAGGCTTTCCTAAGTTTGATCTTAAGCATTTTAGGCCTTGGTTTTTTTCTATTATTTTTTCTGCCTTGTTTTCATTATTGATCCTTAAATCTGCGTCAATCATACATTGTGGAAAAATTATTTTTACCTATAAAACGTTTCATATACATTTTAGAGAAAAATAGTTTAAATAAAAGTTGGAGATCTTAAAAAGTTGTTTAATTTGCGACTTAAATGAAATTGACATAAACAATTGACTGAGACAATTGCAAAAAACCCTTATTTTTTCAGTAATTTATAAAAGCTATTAACTTTGTTTTTTGCATAATAACATATAACTGCAATTTGCATAATAACATATAACTGCCAAGGAATGGGTATACAATTGAACGATCAGGATTACATATATACTTTACAGTTTGCAGATGATCAGGTGGTGATCTCAAATGACAAAGATGACATGGAATACATGCTTAGAAAACTAATTGAAGAATACCAGAAATGGGGATTAAATATCAATTTAGAAAAGACAAAATACCTCTCAATTGGAGCTGAAGCAGAACAACTCGATATCGATGACAATCAAAAAATAAATCCATGCAACGAATATAAATACCTGGGCGTCATCTTCGACCGTAGTGGAAAAGACGAACGAGAAATAGAACATCGAATTGTACAAGCACAAAGAGCTATAGCATGTTTGAACGGAATTCTATGGAGTAAAGAAATATCAAAGAAAAGAAAATGGAACATCTATGAGACAATGGTTAAAACTAGCCTACTTTATGGAGCTGAGACATGGAGAATAACCGAAAAATATAAGAAAAAGGTCGAAGCCACGGAAATGGATGCCATCAGAAGATCGATGAGAATATCAAGAGCCGACAGAATACGGAATGAAGTGATAAAACAACAAATGGGTATAGAGGGCACTATAGTTGAGGATATTGAGAGAAAACAGCTCATATGGTATGGGCATGTGAGCCGAATGGGGGACGAAAGATTGCCTAAAAAAACGATGATGTGGCAACCCCCAGAGAAGAGGAAACGAGGAAGACCACCACAGAGCTGGAACCTGGGAGTTAGGAAAGCGATTAGCGCTCGAAATCTGGACGAAAACCTAACTCAAGACAGAATACAGTGGCGTTTGGGAGTCGGACAACGTCGTAAGACGTTATAAAAAACCGAATAAATATATATATATATATATATATATATATATATATATATATATATATATATATATATATATATATATATATATACATATAACTGTTTGAAATAATTATGGCAGTTAATTAGTTATTGAAGTGTGCTAAATCTCAATTCGATCGATCAAATAGTTTGTAAGTTATTTAATTTGTTTATTCTGATTTTTTGAGGTTTCACTTTTAAGATATATTGAAAAAAATGAACATTTTATTAAAATTGTTATTAAAAAAATCGTTTGAAAAAGGTCTGGTTTTTGAGTTTATGAGCATTTATAATAACTTTAATGTTTTTGTATGTCACGCACTTGTAAGTAGGCTCACTGAAAAGATGGTTAAAAACTCAATCTAAAAAAAGGGCCTTCTATGACCAATAGGAACCAAGATCCTATTGTATTTTTTTTAAGTATTTTTTTCTTAAAATCATATTTTAATTTTTTATTAACATTAAGATCTAAATTTTATGAACCTTTTATATACGACATACATATACCGAGAAGGGGTAAGAAGGTATAACCCGCGTAAGTGATGGTACTCGTAAAATACTGCTTGACCGAGCTCTGTTTTTTTAGAATGGAACTTCAAATTGAAGCGCGCTGAAAAAATTTGTGATAGCTTGATAAAATAATAAAAACTCCCTTCCGAAAAAATAAATTATTTAAATTTTTTCATAAAAATTTGTATTTTACTGTTATCTCAGAAGAAATATTTAAATTTTATTGATTAATATTTATTAATATACAGGGTATCCAGAAACTTTCCTGACAAATGAAAACTGAATATTCCTCAGACAATTTTAAGACAATTTAACCCAATTCACCTAGTCCGAAAATACTTCATAAGGGAGTTAGAGCTCTTTGAAGATGGCGCTTTGTTGTAATTAGTTTTTTTTTTTTTGATACATCCAGAACGCTTCTAGTTAGAAAAACAAAAATTGGTACTATTATGAATCATCCAGAGTTGAATCGATTCCATCAGCTGTAAATTTCTAGTACCGGTCATAGGCGTCTGTTTTGGGTAGGTCAACGGTTATTTTAATGTATAACTATTTTGTTTTTATTTTTTTAAGCATTCGTAATATTAGATTATTAAATTTTCAGGTATTCTAGTACTAACAGGTACTCTTATCTTAGTCAGTAGGATAGACCATTTTCTAGAAAAATTGATTCGAAAATTTTTTGATTTTTCATCATGAAAGTTAAATTAATAGGTACCTTAATTAATTTTATAAACTATTTTTTGTTTCCATAAATGCAGTAGGTACACAGTTCGTAAAAAAAGTTTGAGAAAAGATTTAAAAGGTTTTAAAAACAAATAGAACAAAACTTACACAAAAGAACAAGTATCAAAAGTAGATAGTTACAAATGATGCTCGATATGATGACTATTGGTCTCTATGCATAAATTTGCCCTTTTGCTTACAGAACATCGAATTCCTGCAAAAATTCCAAAGTTATTTCTAAATTAGTTGCAAGTATCTTGTATCCTAAGCCAGAGTTGTGCACGATTTTGGATCGGAACGGAAAAAAATTTATGTATCCTCAAACACAATAATCGCAAGGGTTAAAATCCGGCGATCTTGCTGGACAAGCAACTGGACAGCTTCTTCAAATTTACTGGTTTTCAGCAGTCATGTATAAGCCACAATTATATTGTACATTATTCACCTTAAAAATTCCATTTTTTTCGAATGTAGCTTTGTCGAAAATAAAATATCTTCCTCCCTCTCTGTTGAGGTTGGCGATAAATATGGCGAATTTCTCTCTGTTCTGGGCTTGATGAATTAATTCATTTCCTCTTGTGTGGGTCCAATCTCTGATGTTTCGTAGCCAAGGTTTTTTTTCTTTCGTCCTATGCCCCTTTTACCTTCAATCTTGGCTTCTAATATTACCTGGAGCTGCTCAAATCCCTATGGCGCATTATGTGTCCTAGATATGACGTCTTTCTAATTTTGATAGTATTGACCAGATGAGGGCGTGTGTTTAGGAAGTATTTTCGGACTAGGTGAATTATGTTAAATTGTCTTAAAATTATCTAAGGAATCTCCGGTCTTCGTTTGTCAGGAGAGTTTCTGGACACCCTGTATATATTAAGAATGTATACTATTTATATAAATATACTACTCGCCAAAATTAACACACCACCTCAAATGGGCCATGATTTTGAAACTATATTTCTATTGGATTCCGATGATTTTTTTTCACATCGTAGGTATATTTCTAATTAATAACTATATTATTGTTTTTTGAGAAATGTCAACGTTTTATCTACATACGGGGTGAAAAAAAAAGTTGTGTTTTTTCATCTATTTTTGCAACACCCTGTGGAATGTATTAGAAACAAACGCTACATCTTATTAACATTTCGAGATAACCTCATCCTTTCTTAACATTTTTGTAGAAAGATCATCTCGATATTTCTATTATCAAAAAAAGGAAAAGTAAGTTACTTGATTTTCTACTCTAAAAAATTAACTCACCACCTCAACTTTCCCCTAATTTTTAAGTCATTTTTCTTTTGAATCCTTAATTGGATTTCGATGACTTATTTTTCGTATTGCAGACCTTTTTCTAAGTAATTACTGTATTAATGTTTCCTGGGAAACGTCAATGTTTTACCCATATACGGAGTGTAAAAATAAAAATATATTTTCACCTTATTTTGCAGTACGCAAAGATTACAGAAAATACAGAATTTATTTAAACGCAAACGCTACATCGTATTAATATTTTGAGATAGCTTCATTTTTTAACATTTTCGCAAAAAAATCATTGATATCTTTGTTATCAAAAAATCAAAGTGCGTTCAAAGCATAACTTGATTTTATTGAATTGTAATACTCATTAATGGAAGCAGTTAGTTGACTATAAACAATCAAACAATTTGACAGGACAGTTTTACACTGTCAATATTGTTTACAATTCAATAAATTGTTTTGCTGTTTTGAGTATGTTAGTTGAAACGGACCATATTTCAAGAAATCCGACCCGAGATGAATATGTGCATTACATTAGCTGATGTAGGGTTAAGTTATCGTGAAATAGGCTTGAGGTTAAGAGTATCTCATACTATAATATCACTAGTCATTCAACGTTTTCGAGAAACAAACGACCATACGAGACGGCATGGAAAAGGAAAAGGAAGACTCCCAACACCACGCCAAGATCAGTTAATCAGGCTTCATGCCATAAAAGAACGTTTTGTCACAATGAGACATTTACAAATACAAGTGGCAGATGTCCATAATATTCAAATTAGTAGAAACACTATACAAAGGCGTCTAGCTGAACAAGATCTCCATGTAAGGATACTAGTCAGAGCACCAGCTAAATCATCGTAGAAATACATAACAATTTGCCAGAGAGCACGTTGACTGAAATGTTGATGACGAATTGTCTTCACTAACACTTCGTACCTTGCCATGTTACTTATCTCTGTTTAGTTGTTTCTGTTTCTACCGATGATGATCATTACGTTGGTTTTTTTAATATTTATTTTCAAACCCTATTCCGTACTCGCCGTGTCCAATTTATTCACCACCATTGCCACAATTATTCACCACCAGTTCTTCTACTGAAGACGTCAATATAACGATGCCATAAGCTTTTCGTAGGTTTTCAATTTTTCTTTGTCTCCTATTGTTGCTTCACCATGCCTTACCTCAAAAACTTATTATATTATTCATCTCTTCCGAACTCCAGATTTCAATTTAAATTTTAATTCGAATGAAGGCTATTAACTTTTACATTGGCGGTACTATTTACTTAGCCAAACATTTAGCTTAACCAAACAATATTTTGAGATTTAATATCATTTTCGCGTTTACAAAATTTTTTTTAATATTGTTCTTGTGGCATAAGTTTATTAACGTTTCAATTTCCACTTCGGAAATCGTTCTCAAAATACAAATATTAAGAAATAACATTTTTTTGTTTATTGCAGTAAATTTCACAGCATAGTTGATAGCTTTCTTGAGACGTTTTGTTACTTTGTTTTAGGTAGTCATCTGGCATAAAATATATCCTTTTATTCTTTATAAGCAATTGTGCTTGTTTATTGCTGGACTGATACCTCTATCGAAGTTGTTAATCCATCTTTATAAGATAGATAGATAATTCTTGTACAGAGTGGTGATTTATCACTTGCTATTTTGATCACGCGTATCTCCCCCATTCTGCTTATGTGCTTATTCCATTCTTTTTTTCTATTAAGTGTTCATTTGTTTATACACTGTACGTTACATTTTCCTCTAATGTCTTCACTCCTCTTTTGATTTATCAGAGTAGTGCCTGTAATTCATCTTTTACTCTTATATCTGCCGTTTCCAGTAGCCTTTGTATTGTGGCTGTGCCGTAAAATATATACCTATTAGAATTACTTCAGTTGCTTTAATACTTAAGAGAGCTTACCAACCTAATTCGTTACAATTCTAGTGAGATATTCATTTGGGATCATATTAGCCAGAGAAAGTTTTCAAACACAATAATATGAAATCCAAAACAGATTTGATGCTTTGAATTAGAAATTCGTGAATTTATTGAATCGGCAGATAGATGAGTAGGTAATAAGGTAGGTTAATAAAGCATATTAATTTATCCCTATCGAAAGGCGTAAAAACCCTAGAAAGCGTGATAAAATACATACAACTATGTGTAGCAACTTTCCCAAAAATGGTATTGCCCATCAAAAAAATTATAAGCCTTGTAATTTTTGGGTTAATTTTCTTATACTAATTTTGTAAAACACTGTATATAATTGAACTCCTGGTTATTATAACAAAAAATTTCTAATATTATTCCACATGCTGTTTGAATGGGATATAAATACACAGTAATCCGACATCTGTATTGTAAGGCACTAATATTTATGGCACATTATTTATTTGTATATAAATAAACAAGTGGCCAATATAAAAAGTGATAAACCATATGTTACGTTCTAAAAACATAAATTTTTAATCTCCAATAGTCATTTATACAGGGACATCTATTCGTGAAATAGTTTTGGAGATTAGCAACTGAATTTAATTATTATACCTTGTACAAAATTGGTTAGTAAATTTAACAAAACTAACTCTTAAAAAAGTTGAATGTATAGTAGGATTAAGAACTCCACGTTCTATGAGATCGCTTCTTAATGCATAGATAAACCGCAGCATTTGCAACAACAGAGGCTATTTTTGGCTCAATCTCCTTCCTAATTCCTCCATTATATCAAATAATACAAAGGTAAAACTCTACACAACAATAATACGCCCAGGCCTAACATATAATTCAGAGACCTGAACTCTTAAGAAAAAGTAATGAAAACATGTTAGGATCTTTCGAAAGAAAAGTACTAAGGCGAATTTATATTTATGTAGGAGTGTATATTAAGATAGGACGTCTGAGATGGATAGGACATGTAATGCGGATGGAACAAAATAACCCAGCTAGAAAAACGCTCTTTAATAGACCCATTGGTCAGAGAAGAAGACGTAGGAAATATGGGAATACGTGCTTGGCAGACGATGGCGATAAATAGGGACGACTGAAGAGAAAATCTTGAGGAGGCTAGGACCCACGTAGGGATATAAAGCCAGAATAATAATGATGATGAATGACTTTAATGGGAGCGTAACGATTACCTCTTCGAAAGAAAACTTAGTAATTTTACAGTTTATAAAAACTAAAATTATATTTTCATAGAAGGTAAATGTCTATATCTACTCACGTCTCTTCTTCATAGGAAACCCAAAATACATAAAAGTAATAAAGTTTATTTAATAAAGAATAAATATTGTGACAGTGATAAATCATCAAATTATCATCAACACCTTTGGCTCGACAATCCTTTGTAGATCCTGGCCTACTCCAAGATTTGTCGCCATTCTGTTCGGTTTCTGGCGACCTGTTACCATCTTCTGATTTTTAGTACCCCTAAGTCAGTCGTAACTCCATCTAGCCACCTAATTTGCGGTTGGCCTCTGCTTCTGTCTACTAGAGATATTCCTGTGGTTAGCTTTTTAGTAATGTTTGTCCATCTGAGTTGCTGTGTTTTAATAAACTTTACGACGCCGACGTCTGATTCATTAAAGAGTTGGTATAATTCGAAGTTATATATCTTTTGCGCCACTCTTTACAATATCTCGCTTGCTACACCCTGTCATAACAATGTCATCAGCATATGCTAAGATTTGTATCGATCTATGGTAAATAGTACTGCCATCTCTAATTCCCATATCTTGGACTGCATTTTTCAAGGCGATATTAAACAGGAACAAGCCAACGTATCCCATTGTCTGATACATATTTTCCCCCAAAAGCTCTAGAAATCTCCCTGTATCCCAACTCTTGCTTTTAATTTAGTCATTGTTATTCTTGTTAATCGGATCAGTTTTTTAGCATGCCAAACTGACGCATTTATTGATATAGTACTGTTCTCTTGACACTGTCGTACGTGGCCTTGAATTCGACGAATAGGTGCTGGGTTTCAATGTTAAATTCTAATGTCTTCTCGAGGATCTGTTTTATTGAATGAATCTGGTCAATTTTTGATTTTTCTGGAGAGAACTCGGCCTAGTATTTTCCAATTATGCCCACTGCGTAAACTTGTAGTTTTTCGTAGAGAATATTTGCTAGACACGGATGAATAATAAGGTCTATTTGAATTATTAGTCTATAGAATTATTCTTTTTGGTTAAATTACACAAATTATCTAAGAAATCTAGAAAAATGACTTTATTGTCCCTTTTATGAGAAGATATCGAAATACATATAGTGTAGAGAATATTCTAGTCTGTATATTAAAATATCTTTAAAATTAATATTGCCTTCAAAGTTTAATTAATGCCTTGTTTACATTAATTCACCTAATTAGTAATTTTCGTAGAGGGCGTTCTTTTAATTAATTTAGACCTGATTTAATAAATATCTTTGTCTGCAGGCAGCAACTGTTAATTGACATTATTCGACGTTGTATTGCGGACCCGCATTTTCGCCGTATACAACCAATATAATTATGCTGGTAGATTGTGGTATAATATTTTATCGTTAGAGGACATTTTCGAATAATAAAAGCATAAATGCAGATTTTTTTATTAGCACATATTTAACAGTTTAATTTCTTTTTATTTTGCCTGTGTTTTCAAATGTTAATAATACAAAGCCCTTACTCTACAAAAAATCTGATAATATATCTACTGACACAGCACCGTAATGGGAGTAGGACGTAAAGTCGCAATGTTTTGTTGAGATGTTGATTCTAAACATACCAGACTGCTTACGGCATTGTTTCCCAAACTTAATCAGTTCTCGTCACACTTGCTTATCAAATATATTATACCTTATACTGGCGCTCTAGGATATTGCCATTGTTGATCGATCAGGTACACATCTGACTACAGTTTTCTAATTGAAGTTCGCAATATGAGGAACAGATAGATTAAATTAAAATTGACATCATAACAATGTAGTTAAAATGACTAAAGTAAAATAAAATAAATCTTCTTCATTACAGTAATTTAGAATTTGTTGCTGTTCCGATAGTAATTTCATATTTTCAAGGGACGTCTTTTAAAAACTAAATCTTTTGTCTACTTGCATCGACTACAGTGTTTGAATTGTTGAACTACTAAGATAGTGGTCGGTCTCGTAAAATACCCAAGTATCTTTTATTTGTATTGACTTACTGTGCTGTGTTTTTTAATATTATTATACCTAAACAATTTTCAATATTTATGATTTTCAATTTCTTCTAGGTCTTTTTCTCGTTCTTTGTTCTTTTTAAAGATGATTTTTATCAAATTTTAATTTGGTTATTACTATCATTATTATAGTAGCATTATATTCTAGGTATCCACTTCTTGTCTAATAATACAGCAACATGGCTGCTAGTTCTTTGGTTTTGATCTACTTAATATCATTGTGTAGTCGTCTAAATTTTAGTTTCCTAAAATTTCCTTGTTGTTTTAGTTACATATAAAAACTATGTTTGTCGTACAATTTTTTAGTTCATATTCTTGTTGTGTGAGCCCAATCCTCTACAATTCTAGGTAGATATATTTAGTCTATCCGTTATTCTAGCTCGTTTATTTTTGACCTATCTTGTTTGTCGTTATTTTGATCCTTCCGTCCTTTTGGTTTGGTGGTTTTAAGTAACTGTAATTTGTCCTGTACAGGATACCAATTTGTAGCTAGCTAAGTTGATTGAACAAAAGTAATTGGGAGCTGATAAAATATGTCGAGCAGAGAAAAGAAAATACGAAAACGGTAATATACAGAAAATGGAAGAAAATCTCCAAAGCAACAATATAAGGGAAGCGTATAGATATCTACGCAATTTAAGAGAACGATACCAACCCCGAACAAATTATGCAGAAATCAAGAAGGACAAATAACCAGTGATATAAAAGAAATAAAATCAGTCTGGAAAACCTATTTTCAAACTCTCCTGGGACACAGGAAAATGAAGAGCATATGGACATGCATCACATTAAGGGAGACGTCAAAAATATAGAACCCTCGACCATGAAAGGATATATATGCTGAGCTAGAGAAATTAGGTAGCGGACACCTAGTAGGAAATATGCATACGCTTATGAACAAGATTTGGAATGACAAAAAGATTCCTAGCGACTGAATAACCAGGATTATATGCCCAATCTATAAAAAAGGGATAAACTGAAATGCGAAAATTATCGCGGCATAACCATCTTGTCTTCTTTTATTTTCTTTAGAGATGTTTTTATCCCACAGTACGCTGTTCAGTAAGGCTATGCCTTTCCTTCCCTGTGTATTTCGTTCCTTAATGGCTGCATCTAATTTTCCGTCCTGAGTGATCTTTACTCCTAGGTATTTGTAGTTATCACATAGTTTGATCTCTTGATTTTCCTCTACGAGAAGGTTATGTTGATCTCCTCCGGTACTCATGTACTCAGTTTTTTCCATATTCACTTCCAAACCCCACTCTGTAAACTCTTCTAATAGTTTTCGCATCATGTAACTAAGGTCTTCAGAGTCCTGTGCGATGATGACCTGGTCATCCGCAAAGCACAGAGTGTACAAAGTTAAGTCTATTAGTAGTATGCCCATATTCGTACATTTTTTCTTCCACTTGTTGAGTGCTGCTTCGAGGTATATTTTGAATAATGTTGGGGATATGCAGCATCCTTGTCTTAGTCCTTTAGTCACTTTGAAGAAACAACAGCAGAAGAAGAGCAACAGAAATGGACTTCTGGCGCCGCTCGGCGCGAATCTCCAGACGCGACAGAATAACAAACGAGAGAGTCCGAGAAATCATGGGGGTTACACATAATATTGTTGATGACATCAAAACGACACAACTCAGATGGTACGGACACGTAAGGAGAATGCCGAAGAATAGAATACCAAGACAAATTCTTGAATGGCAACCAAGAGGTAGGTGGAGACCAGGAAGGCCTAGAAGAAGTTGGAGAGAAGGAGTTGATAAAGAAATCAGAGAAAGAGAACTGGAGAACGATCTATGGAACGATAGAATGAGATGGAGATTGGAAATCGGAAGACGTTGAAGAACGTTGTAAACCGACATTATATATATATATATATATATATATATATATATATATATATATATATATATATATATAACCCTCTTGTGCACGGCGTACAACATTTTTACTTACATACTAAACAAACGACTCCAACAACTAACTGAAAATATTGTCGGGGAATATCAAACCGGTTTCCGACAATGAAGATCTACAACTGATCAGCTATTCACAGTAAATGTCGTCGTCCACAACATATTCATAGATTTCAAACAGTGTCTTCTTCTTCTGGTGCACTCACATACTGGAGACTTGCGATCACTACATTACCATGTTTTCTATTCTGCACCACTCTTAGTAATTGTTAAACATTCATGCCCGTAAGTTCTGATATTGCGAAGCCATAACATGGCTCTTCTGCCTACTCTATCTTCGGCCCTCTATCTCCCCTTCAATTATTAATCGTAGTAGGTTATATTTGTCATTTCTCATTATCTGGCCTAGGTAAGATTTTTTTTAATCGTTGTTATAAGTTCTAACTATTTATAGTATTTAGTACTGTTCTATTCATAATTTGTTATGTCTATGATATTCTGAGCATTATGCGATAAAGCCACATATTAAAGGCTTCTAGCCGCCTCAAAATAACTAGAAAGAGTGAATAACTACAAATATCTCGGAACCTGGGTAAATAAAAACAATGACCAAGGTAGAGAAATAGGGAGACGCATTTAAATTGCAAGACAAGCATTTATAAAAATGAAAATAATGTTTGTTAATCGAGACCTTCCTCTGGAGCTAAGGATAAGAGCCTTCAGATGCTACGTGTTGTATGGAATGGAAAGCTGGACACTAAAAGTAAATAATATAAAAAAGTTGGAATCATTTGGGATGTAATGCTATAGGGTTTTGAAAATACCATGGATCCAGGACTCCAAGAAGGCTACAAAAGGATTACGAGGTCAAAAAGCACATCAAAACAAGAAAGCTGGAATATTTGGAAAACATTACCAGATATGCGAAATATGAGATATTAAGACTCATATTGCAAGGTAAAATCAAGGGTAAAAGATCCATAGGAAGACGAAGAATTTCCTGGCTAAGAAACCTAAGAGAGCGATATAGTTGCAATTTAGTAGATCTTTTCAGAGCAGCCGCCAATAAGGTACGGATAGCTGTGATGATAGCCAACCTCCGATAGGAGGAGGAACTACAATAAGAAGAAGCCGCCCCATGGTATTTTATTTTAATGTCCAGGCTTTAACACCATACAGAAGGACTGAGCAAACGTAACATTTAATAACTCTAATTAGGATTTCTAGCCTGTTCTATTCGTGTTTTTATGTCTATATATGAATCCGACTTATCATTTGGTAGTACCTACTCCTAACTATCTGAATTTGTGAACTTGTTTTAAATGAGCGTTATTTAGGCCAATGCGACAAATCAATGGTCAAAGTGTAAACATTTGTTTTCATCAAAGAGGATGTGGAAAGCTCGGCGCAATGATAATCGACGCAGTTCAATCCAGAAGACTGTTGAGTTTAATACTAATTCTTGTAATAGTAATAATCTTAGCTATAGGTTTAATTGTACTAACCGCGAAAATCTTTCGGAACATTTTATTCGCGTCTACAGGAAGGAATTTTACCCTCTTACTAAATCTTATAGCAATCTGCTGCTACGTTAGAATTGTCTTCTTTATGATTTAACATTTCTTAAAGCCTGCCGAGACCATAAAGTCATTCCCAAATTTCTAAAACTCAAAAACCATACTTCTTCTTCTTCTATTTCTCAAATTCTTAGAAAGGTGTTGCGCTTCTCCGTGAAGCTATTCATTCCACTAGACGAAAACTAGATGTCACAAATATCAATATTTTCAATATCTGGTCATCTATATATATGTTCAATGTACATCCTATATTATGGGACAGTTTCGACCGTATCAACACACAGACAGCACTAAACACTTTCGAGTCTAAGACTGAAACTCAGAAGCGCAAATTAGCACAACTAATTGCCGAACAACTTCCAAAAATCTCAATGTTGAAACCCACTATAGTGGTTCATAACTTTTCTGATACCTCTATTTCGACCATTTCCACTCAAGCTTTAGCAAACGGAAATCTAGTCATTTTTTTAATAAAACCGATAAAGACAATGCCACCCTCATCCTAAAAACTTTTCTTACATTAATAAACTCTCAAATCTCATAAATATGTGCTTTAGACTACAGACCAATTCCTAATAATCCAGCAACTTATCTGGAGAAAACAACAAAAGCCAATATCAATAAAACCCCCTGTTGACGTAAAACAATCTCTAATTCCTCGTGAAAAGTCTTCCAGAACACTTCGAATATATGGCCTACCCAAAATTCACAAACCCGATATTCCTCTAAGTCAAACTTCAAGCTCTAGCTTCAAGAGTTAACTTCAAGCACCAGCAAGAAGAGTTACTACCTGACTTAACAATGGCAAGTGCGACCTGTCGAAACAACGTCAAAATAATGGTTTTTATCGAAACCAAAATTATTCAACGCGGAATCAAACCCGGAAAATCACAGAAAGCACATATAGTTCCAGCGGAAATTTCAAGTGTAACATAGATATATAATATATATGTATATAACAATTGGTATAATATAATTAAAATGATTAAATACTTCACTTAATTTAAGTGTATCCATAACTAAATTACCAATGTCTAACCTCTGAATATAATCTGTAAGCGAAAATAGACGAGCCTCGAAAAATATTCAAGATATTTGTAACTGCATTTCTTAAGTAATAAGTAGAAATACAGGTAATCTAACAGAAAATACAAGAATGTTCATAAATACTCGTCTAGTCCCATAATAAGCCTTGAGGCACAGCGTTACTTAGTCATTGGGCCAGTTTTTAAAATGCGCTTAATGTCTATGAAACTCGTACAATCATTGTTAATCAAATATGACGTCAACGTGAAAGAACCATTCTGACCAAATATAACTATCAAACCGTTCGGTGTACATATCCGGTGGTTTTAAACAATTATAATCAGACTGATAGTCGTGTTGACTCTTTTATTAGGTCAACATAATGAATATTAAGTAATGTACCAAATTATACAGTATGTCTCATTAGCAATGGCATTCAATGTTATTCGCAGATGTCAAAAACGGCGAATAGTGGTTTGAAAGTCGGCAAATATTCTGTTAAACTTCTCTTTTCCTTTTTTCTGCTGTCTTTTTTTTTGCTTATGAGAAATATTTCTAGACAATTACCCATATCTTTGTTTCTTCGTAATAATCTATGAAATACAAACATTCGCATTTTAACGGTCACGTAGATACAGCGGTCACAACTATTTCAGTATCCAACTACTAAAGAAACAAATATTTAAAAGAGAATTGATTTGGAATAATGCAATATAATATAGTTTTGGTGTATAATCACATTTCCTACATTAAATTACGTTTCAATTCAATTCAATTCAATAATTAAACAAAGCATTCATTAAAATAATAGGTGTGCTGATAAGTTAGCAACACTCTTTGAAATGAAAAACAAGTTTTTCCAGAAAATTCTGTTATTTTATTCCATATAATCTCTTTTTAGCTCAATAGAAGAATTACACGGGTTTTTCAACTTTTTATGCCCTCCGAATAATACTGTTACCCTTTTTGAAAATCACTTTTATGGATAATAGCAAACAATAGTAAGTGCAATACTTAATAACAACTTAACTGAATGACCGAACTACTGTGTTTATATAAATTTTGTAATGTACCAGACTTTACGAGATATTTCGGGACCTTTCTTGAACATTCCTATTTTTCGTAGAAGGACTTTTTCTATATGAAATAAATCTTACAAAACTGTCATAACACTGTTCCTTCCTTTACAGTTTTTCGCCTCGAATAGCTGCTCTATGAGGGACCGACTAAAACCAACAGTGGATCAGTTTCATTATATGGAGCTAATCTCTCGATATGAACTACCTTGGGTTTACTTCTACTTACGTTTGGGATTGTATAAACATACTGGGTCTCCTTTTTCGAAAGTTTGAATTAAAACTTTATTACTTTGAAGCTTTTAACTTTTACAAGCAAAATCGTAAACTTTTTCATATTTTTTTTCTTCAAATTTCCGATGTACGTCAGGGATGAATGTTTTTTCCGCAGGGAGGCTATCTTCCATAAATAAGATCTTGAGAAAGCTTCATTTCTTTTCTGGTAGTCATTATCTACGGAGAATAAGAGGTCGCTTCATGTTCGGGACTATAGGCTAACAGAAATAAAGGAATAATGATTATCAGCGACAAACATTGAAAGGTATTAATAAACAGTTCTATTATATCTTTCGACCATTCCGTCTGATTGCGGATGGGGAGATGTAGTGCGGGTTTTCTTAATACCCATTGCGACCATTACGTTCTTATTTCCTCTCCTTATCTTGATAGTGGACCGATAATATCCACTGCAAGTCGTTCAAAAGGCTCTACAGAAAGATATTGTGATATTTTTCCACGACTTTTTGTTCTAGAGCCTTTTCTACAGTTACATAAATCGCAATTTTTCACCAATCTTCTACATCTCGGCAAACATTTATCCAGTAAAATCTGTGTACAATTATGGCAAGTTTTGTTTTGACTCCAAAATGTCATCCAGAAAAGCTCTATGAAGTTCTTGCAACACACTTTTAATGGATGATTTTGGCAGTACCAGTTGTTAAACTGTACGTACTCTATCGTGACTTTCTCACTTCCGATTGAATCCAGTACACGTTTGTAGTTCCACTGTATTTGGCTATTCTGCCAAATAGGTCTTACTCCATTTTTAAGCCATTCTCGTATGATTTCAAGGCGTTATTTTTCTTTTGGCTCTTTTTAAGGTTTTTCAAAGAAGTTTAATCATTGTCTTCTTTCTGTTTAACTGTGATCATCTGGAGACTTACTTCTTTGGTTGCATTCTCTTTTTCTTCAAGTCTACAGTACTGGTATTATCGTTCCAAATAGGGTTACCTAGAAAGAATATCGGCATTGTTATAGAGAAGCCCTTTTCGATTAACTACGTCGAAGTTCTACTGTTGGAGTCTCTATCTCCAACTAACAACTTGTACTTCCTACATTCTAAAATTCAGTAGTCACTTTAAAGCGCTATGGTCAGCTCTAATTATAAACTTTCTATTATAACTGAAAGTATGAAAATAAATTGATATAAGGTTGAATGCTCGTATAAATGAACTTTGAAAAATAAAGGCATATATCGAGCACACTTTTATTAATTAAATCTTGTCCAAGTACTTTCGCTCCCTAGAGCATCTTAAAGGGCATTTCGTCAATTTTGGGCTATCCAACAATTGCAGAATGTCATACACTTAAAATTAAACATAAAGTTGAACATAACACTACACTAACCAAGGACAAACAGTTTAAAATAATTTAAAAAGTCGAATCTACATTCTGGACGGCATCATTCTCTCTCCTGATAAAAAATAATGTACTAAATAAGTTTTCCATTTATAGTGTATTTTTATGTATGAGAGAGTAATAAAACAATAAATTATGTATGCAAATCCCTAAACTGTTGATACGGGTGACTCAATGAAAAACAGATATTTGTCAACAAGTTTACAGAAGTATATAGGAAAACAATTTTAAATTGAGTATGACCACCACGTATAAAGGTTGGAGCAGAATAGAATACAATAGTTGTGAGGGTTACTAATCCCTAAATAAGGTTGCCAGTGTCGGAGTGATTGAGGTTAACAGGTATTAATGAATTTGCAAGAAATGTAAGATGTTTATTTTATTGGTTATATATAACCAATAAAAGTTTAATAAGTACCTACCTATTTGCAAAATAAAGTTTAATTCTTTAGATAAAATAAAACGTTTTATTTTATCTATTTGCAAAATAAAGTTTAATTCTTTAGATAAAATAAAACGTTTTATTTTATCTGAAATGAGTGCATTCCACGAAGTAAGGGTTTCAACAATCAAACATTTAATTCTTTAATTCCAGGAATCTACTACAGTAATTGACTAGATAATTACCTTCTAAACTTATTCCACAGAAAATGTGATAGTGGGTTTTTCCATTTTGTATATAGGAAGGTCCAAGTGGCGTATTCAAAATTCTTAACAGTTCATTAAAAGTAGGTACTTCAGTTGCAAGGTGCAGTTTATTGTGTATACTAGTGTTATGGAAAATTTGGAAGTGCCGTGTAAACGCCGAAAAATTGGTCCTCTAACAGTTAATGAAAAAACATTAATATTTAATTGTTTTAAATCATTTACAGACAAACGTTTATGTGAAAGTGTTGATGAGACCGTTGAGTTAGTTAGCAGTACACTTGGTGTTGGGAAATCTACGATTTACAGAGTTATTAAAGAAGAGAAATGTGGTAGTTTTCAAATGCCACGTAATGCTCCAGGGAAACCAAAATTTCAAATAGAATATCATTTTAAAGAAGGACTTCGACGGAAAGTGCATGAATTCTTCTTTAAACAAGAATTTCCAACATTGGATAAAGTTCTTGTCTCAGTTCGAGATGATAAGGATTACACAGAAATGAGTCGAAGTACGGTATGGAAACTTTTAAAAGAAATAGGCTTCCGCTGGAAAAAGAATCCCAGAAAGTCTATTTTATTAGAAAGAAGCGATATTGTCATATGGAGAAGACATTTTTTAAGAACCATAAAGGAAATGAGAAACCAAAAAAGAAAAATATTTTATCTTGATGAAACATGGATCAACGAGGGTCATACACCAAATAAATTTTGGCAGGATGAAACTGTTACAAGTCAAAGGCACGCTTTTGTAAATAACTTATCTACTGGTTTAAACCCACCATCAGGAAAGGGACGCAGGCTGATAATAGTACACATTGGCAGTTCAGACGGTTTTGTTGAAGGTGGTTTATTAACTTTTGAATCAACTCGTACCGGTGACTACCATGAAGAGATGAACGCTGATGTCTTCCAAGAATGGTTCGAACAAATGATAGATCTTCTTCCTAATAACTGTGTAATAGTAATGGATAATGCAAGTTATCACTCCAGACTTATAGAAGGACTGCCCACAACCAAGTGGTTAAAAAAAGACTTGCAGAATTGGCTGAGTTCAAAAAATATTACGTACCATCCCGGATCTATAAGAAAGGAACTTTATTCGTTGTGTGCCCTTCATAAAGAAAAATTTAAAAAATACGAAATTGATGAAATTGCCAAAAATCGTGGAATGACAGTACTTAGATCCCCACCATATCATTGTGAATTAAACCCGATTGAACTGGTATGGGCACAGATAAAGAGTGAAGTTTCAAGAAAAAATACCACTTTTAAAATTCATGATGTTAAACAGTTGTTTTTGGAGGCCGTAAATAATGTAAAACCTGAAAACTGGGAAAAGGCAGTAAATCACACTATTAAAGAAGAGGAAAAAATGTGGAAGCTGGACAATATTACTGATAAAATGATCGAGCCAGTTATTATAAATCTTGGTTCTGAAAGTTCATCTTCTGAATCTGATTAGGATTTGTAACAAGTAGCTGTAAGTTTTATATTAATATTTTTATTCATCTATTTAACATACCTTAGACGGTTTTAAAAACTCGTTTTCTCTTTTGTAATTTTTAAAAATTAAAAAAAATGTGAATTTTTTAAAACTCTTTTTAATGTAGGCCAGTCAGTTCTAATATAGTGTGTGATAAAAGAGGTCACTTTTGTTTACATACACATAACACTTTATAACACTGAAATAATTCATTTATTTTTTACAATTATTCAAAGTAATTTTTCAATTAATCTTGAGCACGCCCATGGAGTGGTCGGAGCTACCAGTTAAAATTATGCTAATTACTCTCTGGTTCATAAAAATAAACTATAGGTGATGATGAAGGTGACAGCCTATCACCGAAAATTTCACATTTACTATAAAGTTCTTCACCAAACTGGCTTATACCATCTTGAGCCAATCCTTTACCTGACACTTTCCCGAAAGTTACTTAAATTACTTAAATAACACAATAAATTAATGCAGAAATCTTGTAGTTAGTTGATGGTATGATTTTTTTGAGCTTTATATTTTTCTTTATCTATCAATGTTAAACATAAAGAAGAAACTAAATAAAAATGAATAAACAAATCTTACTATTTTATGTCGGTTTTAATATAAGAATTATTGATTCTCTTAAATCCTTCCAAGAATTATCTAAATATAAATGTGCATCTTGTTGATCTTTAATAAGATGCAGATGACTGTTTCAGTGCCCACTTAATTACCTTTTTTGGTTTTTAATTACATCATCCATTCATAAACATTTGCTTAAAAATAAGTAGGTATATTTGTACTTTTACTTTTGCGAGACCACATCTGAGCGTAGGTGTGTCCTATAGACAAAATTGATACCGATCACTTATGTTACATAAATTGACCGAATTTAAATTTGATGAAAAGAAATTTCATTAACAATATCTCAATGTCCTGAGAGTTATTTAAATTATTCTAAAGGTATTTTGTTGTAGTGTTTTAATAGTATTTACTATCTGTAAAAGAAGTTAACTACAATTATTATATTTCGCTGAATATATATTTTTGACGTTTAAATTTCCAGTTCAGAAATCGTCCTTAAAATACAAATTAGACACATTAGTTTTATTTGGCTACTTGGTTATACGGGTACAAAAAAATCTAATAATTTACTTTTATTAGCCTTAATTATATTGATACTTCAAACATATAGTATACATTTTAATATATGACTTTAAAATGATTATTATCAATATTTTTGAGATGTATTTCTCGGACGACATTATTGTAGGATAGTTTATTCCATTACACGAAATTAACCTTAACTTGAGAATTCTTAACCTTAATATCAAACTCTAATTTTATATGAGCCCGTTAAAATGAAAGTGGCATAAGTCAATTTAAGACTGTCTGACAAATACAGTGGTTTGTTAAAATTGTTTGAAAATTCAAATAAAACGATATTGCAATATAAATAACTAAAACATATCTACGTGGTTAATATAGTTTAGAAATTTGAATTCTACATCTTTCATATACAATACAAAAATTGGGCTAGATTGACTTAAGCTACATACACTCCAAACGTGTGCAAGGTAAATTCAATCATAACGACTTCAATCTGGAAAATCAATGAATTGTATTGAACACTTAACGTGAATAGTATCACATTATTAGCACGTTGAATATATTACAGTTATTTTTGGTTTTATAAAAGGTTTCTGTTACTGGCTTGTACCACGTAGTTCTTCAGTACCTTCCTCCCTCATTTCATTATTAGGTCCAATATTATCTTCAACATTATCAGCGGTGTTCTGATCCAAGACAAACGTGTGATGGAATAAACGATAGGAGATCTATCATGTCTTGCTTTTTTAACTCCTCAACAGATCTCTTTGATGGATAAATATTTCGTAGCTTTAAAACTACAGGCTTTCCTTTCCTTCCAGTCGGCTTTATGTTTAGGACATTTAACTATACCATATTCTTCCACGAATGTTTCTTTGTGCATTATTCTGTAAGGACTACCTTTCTGTAGTCTGATCTATTAATTTTCAACTAGTTCACAGGATTGTTGTCAGTGTTTTTCTTCCTCTTGCTTATATTCCTCTCTAAATCATTAGCTGAACAAAAATCTTAATTTCTACACTTTGCCATGATATAATGACAATTTCTGGAACATAGATAACCTTTCCTTTTGCCGATGATTATAAACTGCCAGAATCAGCGTCGTTTCACAAATGTGAATGGCCTGGAACCAAAAAGTTTTGTTCTATGATATTGATGTTAGTCTCATCTCTCTGAATAGACCTCATTAATACTATTTATACTAAATACATATTCATGTCGCAATTTTGACCTCCACAGGTATGAGCTATTAAGCTGTAAATACTTACATGATTTTTATTGTTTCCAATAAGTTGCAGGTGGTTTATTACACATGAAGAAAGGTCTTGGAAGCCTCGTTCATTTGTGTTTTTATTCCAAATATAAAAATATCCAGAATCTTAAAATCATGTACTCCATAATTGTAGCACTAAAGGTTTCGTTTGTAATAGGTATCTAAAACTTTCAATACTGGGAAGTGCAATTTTTTGCAAATCGATGCTGAAAGCATACCTTTTTAAATTTTTTTCGGAAACCACATAGTTGGGCCCGTTTTTCTCAAGGCTAACTTAACTGGTGAAGTGTATCTGATATGTTACAAAACGTAATTTAGCCGTTAATTCTTGAAATTCTGGAAGATCATCCAGATGAATTCGTCAACTTGGAAATTCCGTTTCGACAAGATGGTGCTCGATTCGATTGAATGGCCAGCTCGATCACTGGAACTTATACCATTAGATTTTTTTTGTGGGGGAACTTGAAATCTAAGATTTACGCTACAGCACCCGATAGTATTAACATTTTGAAACAGCGCATTATTGAAGAATGTATGGAAATCTCCCTCGACACATTTAAACGAGTTCGACGAGAGTTTAGTAATAAAATGAATTACTGTCAGGAAGTAGATGGAGCACATTTTGAACGCTTAATATAATAACTGATTCTTTAATCTTTATTAAGTAAATACGAAACTACAATTTTAGTATTTATTTAATTTAGTCGTCTAAATCAGCAAAAAACCCAAACAAAATTAATATCATTGAATAGGTATGTTCAATACCTTTCAAACGAGATATTACTTGTTATAAGGAGCCATTTAAAATTATTGGTCATAGTTTCTCTGTAGATTCCATCCAATTGACCTTCTTCTACCTAATATACCTGACTAGTATCATTTCTCTTATTCTCTTCATGCAGCCCTTGCTCAAATGTCCCAACCTCTTACATTTATTGCATTGTAAATCTTTTTTGGGGCATTTATTTGTTAAGTGTCGCTCTGGCCCACACCTAAAACAGTTGAAATATTTATTAACATGATTTGCACTATTTGAGACTCTTCTTGATGTTGTATTAGCTGATTTTTTTCAGTCTTCTTTTCCACATTTAGTTTATTCACCATCCCTGCATGTGATTGATGTAACTGAGCAGCATCTCTTGCTGATGTTTCCATACTAAAAGTTACTTCAATGGGCCTTTCGATAGTTAGATTTTTTATTTCCAACAATCTACTCTAAATACGTTCATTATGGCCAAATACAAATTGATTTCTTAATGCTTTCTTTTGATAGTTACCAAAGTTGCAAATAATTGACAATCTTTGTAGAACTGTTAAGTAATCTTTTACACTTTCTTCCTCA
Organism: Diabrotica undecimpunctata; assembly: GCF_040954645.1. Lineage (NCBI taxonomy): Eukaryota > Metazoa > Arthropoda > Insecta > Coleoptera > Chrysomelidae > Diabrotica > Diabrotica undecimpunctata. The sequence goes on along the minus strand of NC_092805.1, from coordinate 143,622,481 downwards.
TGTTGTTTTCTCTGTAGTAAACGAAAAATGTCTGCTGTTTTAGAGGTTCTGGGTAATGCTCTTTTATGATATTTACTAATTCTGGGTTCTGTAATGCTCTTTTATGATATTTACTAATTCATCGTAAGATTTCGTATCCGGTGTTTGGGGAGATAAATTATCATACAGTATATCATAAGCTTCTGGTTCCATGTAATGTAATAAGTAAGCTGCTTGCTTATCTTGTGGAATACCAAATACTTTGAATACGCTTTCTAACCTAATTAACCATCTATCGAATTTTTTGACATGGTGGTCGATGCCCTTGGATTAAATAAATATACTCGTAATTTTTAATTCACACTTTTATTTATGTCAGCCATGTAAGTGAATGGTATACATATTAGAACTGACAAAATGTCAGCAAATGACATTCTGTATGTTCCGCATTTTTGTAAGTGGGAACAGACTTTGCAATGTTATAGAAGATATAACATCAGTATCTTAAGAAATTCTGTATAGTGTATTTCAATGTTTTATTGCTTTGCTTGAAACTAGTGTGACTTATATTATACCTGGTATTTGTGTTTTTGGAATCACAATCCTCTTTATTTTTACACCACTAATATCAGAAAATACCTTTTTTTTAAGAAGAAATAGAATATAAAATGGACGTGGGCTAGTCCAGACGGAATAAGTGATAGCAAATATAATTATATAATAACAGACAAAAAGCAAATTATTTAAGATGTCACTGTACTCAATAAACTATCAGTAGGAAGCGACCAAAGACCAGTAAGAGCTAGAGTAATGATAAACCTACAAAAAGAAAGAGCAAAGATGATAAACAGTTCACCAAATCAGCCAGAAGCATACATAAAAAATATAGCCGAAACTTTACAGAGTAATAATCCCAAACCTCTAAGTATCGACGATCACAATAAATTAATAACAGACTCGGTTAGACACGCACAACTCAAATTTTGCAAGAAAAATGACACCAAAAGTGAAAAGATTAGCAAAGATACAAAAGCTCTAATGGAAATGCGACGAAACCTAAGCAAGAACGAAAAGGGAAACAAAGAAGAATATAGAAAACTAAATAAAAGAATTTCAGCGGAAATTAGAAAAGATGTAAGAAGATATAATACTAATGTAATTACTCAAACAGTAGAAGAGAACAAAGGTTTAAAGATAATGAAAAGAAAACTCATACAAAGTAAAAAAAAATATACAAGCTGGGAGATAAAGACGGAAAGGCAACAGCAGATTAACAAAACATTCTGAAAATAACCAGAGTTTTATAAAGACCTCTATACCAGCCAAAGACCACAAGACAATTTCCCGACACAACTAAAAAGACTCTCATAAATCAGGGATCGGAAATAATTTTACCCATTCCTGTGTTAGAAGTAACAGCAGCTTTAAAGGAAATGAAGAACCATCGATCGCCTAGTGATGATGGACTCGTTATTGAGGCAATAAAAGCAGGAGGAGAAATTCTATTAAAATCAGTAAGCGAACTGTTTAATAAATGCTTATATGCGGGTACGATTCCAAAAGACTGGAACAATGCAGTGATAATCTTGTCACACAAAAAAGGCGATGTTACTAAATTAGAAAATTATAGACCCATCAGCCCCTTGACACATATGTACAAACTCTTTATGAAAATCTTAACAAAGAGACTAACACCTAAACTTGATTTCTATCAGCCAAAGGAACAGGCAGGCTTCAGGGCAGGATATGGCACAAATGACCATTTGCATACTAAAAAGATCTTAATAGAAAAGTGCATCAAGTACAACATACCACTGGTTCTTGCATTTGTCGATTACGAGAAGGCTTTTGATTCTGTAGGGTTTGAAACAGTACTGGAAGCCCAAAATCAAAGCCGAATAGATTACAGGTACACGACACTAATCAAAAACTTCTACGAGAACGCTACATCAAATATACGACTACACGAAGACACAGAAAAATTCAGCTTAGGTCGAGGATTTAGACAAGGAGACAATATTTAACCAAAATTGTTCACGGTAGCTCTAGAGTCAATATTTAAGAACACTCAATGGCAAGATATCTCGGACATGTAATGAGAGGCGAAAGATACAACATCTTGATACTCATAATTCAAGGAAAAGTAGAGAGTAGGAGAAGCGTAGGAAGAAGACGCGTTTCCTGGTTGAAGAACCTGAGAGAGTGGTTTGGTTGCAGCTCAAGGCATTTGTTCAGAGCAGCTGCCTCGAAAGTCAGAATAGTCATGATGATTGCCAACCTTCGTCGCGGAGATGGCACTTAAAGAAGAAGAAGAATGGCAAGATATGGGCATCAATATAGATGGAGAAAGATTAAATCATCTAAGGTTTGCAGATGAAGTTGTATTAATCGCAGATAATTTACAGAATACAGTTTCTGTGATATATTCGCTTAAAAGTCTGTCTGAAAGAGCAGGATTAAAGATAAACTTTGAGAAAACTAAACTTATGACAAATCTCGTAATGAGTGGAAATATAACTATAGACAATACCATACAACGAACAGACACTTACAAATTTCTGGGACACGAGATCAAACTAAGCAGAGACAATCAAACACGAGAAATACAGAGGCGAATAGGCCTGACGTGGCCAGCATTTGGCAAATTAAGCCGTATTCTAAAAAGTTCAATTCCCATGTGTCTCAAGTTAAAGGTTTATAACCAATGTGTTTTGCCTGTACAAACTTATGGAGCAGAGATTTTAAAACTCACGTAAAAATCTGCGAATAAACTCCGAGTTACACAACGAGCCATGGAACGTGCAATGCTGAACGTGAGCCTTCAAGACCACATAACAAACCAACAAATCAGGCAAAGATCAGGAGTTCAAGACGTCATCGAAAGAACCACGACGCTTAAGTGCAACTGGGCAGGACACTTAGCCAGAACACAAGATGGACGGTGGACAAGACGTATTATGGAATGGAGGCCCAGAAACTATAAAAGAAGCCGAGGACGACCACCGACTAGATTTACCGATGATATACAACGTGTAGCGGTAAACTGGCTACAAGCGGCCCAGTGTAGAGAACACTGAAGAGAACTGAGGGAGGCCTATGTCCGGCAGTGGACGCGATTGGCTGATTGATGAATATCAGAAATCACTATATATTGTCGCTTGTATATTGTACCCTACAATAATAAAAATAGATATCTAAAGAAAAAACATGTCGACATTTACAATAATAAATGCAATAACCAATTTTATTTTACATTATGAACATAATGGAAAATAACAACTTATAAATAATTATTAAAATAATTTAATAGATAAAATTCTAATGTAGGCTTCTTTGTTTTAGGTCCACCATGTATTCGAAGATAAACAATGGCGATAAATCTACCATATTTACAAGAACTAACAGTATTTGTCCTGCTCCCGAAGAGGTTCTTCTGGATCGTGTTTTAATAAATGAAACAGATCAATTGGAGACGTTAGTCAACGAGAAACTTTTAAAATATCTCTATCCTGACCACAATAAACCCATCTTATTGATAGCATGTACGAAAAAGGAAGTAGAGGCAAAGACAGTCAAATTGCTAATAGACTTAGGAGCGGATGTACGGTATCAAGACGAAAATCAATGGGAGGTACTTCATTATGCCGCTGAACGAGCTGACTACTTTGTCTTAAAAGTTATTATAGACAAACTAAAGGAGAGAAAGTTCCATTTAAATGAAGTTTTAGCACAAGGTAGTAATGCTTTACATATACTTATTAGACATGGTAATAAAAATTCAAAAGACTTTGTCAAATGTGCTAAACTTTTAATAGACGAAGGTATAAATGTTAATTTGGCAGATAATAAAATGATGACTCCTATCCTGTGGGCAGCTAAAAAAGACTTAAACGATATTGTAAAAGTGATTCTAGATTATAGTCGTGTTACAGTTGATATTGATTCTCATAACTCTCGAGGCCGAACTGCTAGAGATTTGATAATAGCTGGAAACTTGTACGATGGATCGTTACCAGATAAAGGGGATAATAACAACTTAAACGGAATTCCACTTAAAGAAATCAGTCCAAAAGGAGCAGATTCGTTATTTGAACTTATAAGACTAAATCAAGAAAATGATTTTATAAATTGTGACAGTGAAATGATTGGCGATTTAGTTAACAGTGAAAACGGGAATCTAACTCTTTTACAGTTGGCATGCAAAGTAGGTAATAAACGGATAGTGAAACATTTAATCGAGAAAGGTGCAGACAAAAACAAAACCACAAGTGGTAAAAAAGAGACGCCTTTAGAAATTACAGCTGAACATGGTTTTCACGAGATATTTGAAATTCTCATTAATAAATATGAGAACGACGACCAAATTCCACAATCTGTTTTACCAATATTATTAAAAAATTACGACAGTCCAAAGTTCCCAGAAATTAATTGGAAGTTGTGCTGTGATCACTTTCTTCAAAAGATAAAATATAACAGAAACCTTTATGACATAAATGGAAGGGATGAATCTGGAAATACTCCATTACATTATGCTATACGATATGGCGACACAGTTATTATTAATAAACTTTTAGACGTAGGAGCTTCTTTAGGTTCCAAAAATAACTTCGGTTTTATGCCTGTTCAAGACTTGGAACCCGAATTGTTAGAAGCTCATTTAGATAACTGCGTTCAGTTTGATCTCAAAGGTAAAAAGGAGAAAGAAGACTTCACTATAACCCTTAATTATCGCACGTTAGTTCCCCCTGCCGAAGAAATTCTTAATCCTGATGCTGAGGCTGGTAGAAACTCTGGTAATAAAGAGCTTGTTCATGAAACCGAAGTTATATCATATATGAGTACAGCCCCAGAATTCAAGCATTTGCTTAAACACCCTGTGATAGTAAGTTTCTTGTATATGAAATGGCATAGAACACGGTGGCTGTTTTTTACGAATCTTGCTTTTTATGTAGCTTTTTGTGCATCTTTGGTTATTTATATATTTTCTTACTATGCCAATTTTGTTGACGAACTTTCATCATTCCAAACCTTCCTCAAGCACTTCTCATGGATCATATTATTAATAACATTTTTTGTTTTAATGTTCAGAGAACTCTTTCAGATCGTTGTACTACCTAAGAAGTATTTTACAAATTTCGAAAATTATATGGAAATTATTTTGATTATTTTAGCTGGTTCGATTCTCTTTATTGATTCTCCCAGCATTAACACCCGAAAACAACTTTCGTCTTTATCAATACTTTTAGCAGCTTTTGAATTAATACTTATGATAGGGCAGCACCCGAAGTTATCTACAAACGTTGTAATGTTGCGAACAGTGTCATACAATTTCTTCAAGTTCCTCCTTTGGTATTCCTTACTTCTAATAGCATTTGCGCTTAGTTTTTATATTCTTTTCACCGAAGGAGTAAAACAGCCATCTGCAAATAATACAGAAGGAGGCGATGATGATTCCTTTGCGGATCCAGGAAAATCGGTATTTAAAACAATAGTCATGTTAACTGGGGAGTTTGAAGCTAGTGATATGAATTTTGAAACATTTCCCATTGTTAGTAAATTAATATTTGTTATGTTTATTTTTATGATTGCCATTATATTGCTCAACCTCCTCAATGGTCTTGCTGTAAGCGATACACAAATGATTAAAAATGATGCTGAGCTATTAGGACATATATATCGAGCCCAGCATATTAGATATGTTGAAGTAATGCTTTTGGGTAATATTGTACCTAAAAATATGTTTAACAAATTTAACGACTTTTGTTGCTGCTTTTCGTTCGGTCAAAATCTGCAATACAGTATATTTAAGCCCCTGGCCCAATATATCTGTCTGTTTCCCCATTTCCTTAATTACGAAATGACCGTCTATCCTAATAAATCCGGAAGAATTTATAAACCGATAGGAAAAAATCAAGCATGTGCCACTTGGTGCAATACTACTAACTTAGACAAAGAAACTGTGCGAAGAATTAATGAATTAGTACAAGCTAAGAAAGAACAGATGAAAATTAATCCAGATGCAGATAAACTTGAACAGGAAATTTTTATGATTAAGAATAAATTGGAGGATCTATTGAGAAATTTTAACAGTATTGTAAGAAGTCAGAAAGAAACCGATTATCAAAATTAGGAATATATATTATTTTCAATAGCTTTAGAATATATTTCAGTGTTTAAAAGCAGATCAAAGTGCTTTATTGCCATTTTTGAACTAAATACATGTTTAAGGATGCATCAAAATATTAAATCTTTCAATTTTTTTTATATTGTTACGTTCCAAATTTAAAGTAGAAAGTCCCACCTCTATTTTATCAAAATTTAAATAATTCAGGACGTGTAAGAGCGGTTGCCTATAATATATTATAAGCAAGGTGGCGAAAATAAAATTAGTAATTTTCAAATAGGGGTAATGTCTGGCAAATTGTGCTGAAGTTAAGGGAACACGTCCTCTTTTTTGTGAAGAAACTAATTTAGATCGTTCTTTCTAGAGTTATCTTGGAAGAATTGGGATCATAAAATTGAAATTTTTGAATCTCGGTACTATTCGGTGACCTCCGTGTGTCAAGTTGTCAAGTGTTCGGAAAGACGACGGAAAGAAAGTGATTCCAGGTTTGAGAGTGTTACTGAAAGGTTGGGCTAGATTAAAAACGGCATTTTTGTTTTTTTGCTTTTGCTGCTGTTCCATGTGGGATCTGGACTAGTCCGAACCGTGTGGATATTCAAGGGGATTTGCTGCCTTCGTGGAAGGGTTTTTTTTGGAATATCCACAATTTCGCTAAAAAAAGCGGATCTACAGTACACGTGAATACCGGGAGTCGTATTTAGATCAAGAAATTAGCCTTAATCACGAGTCCAAATAGCCGGCTACGCTTCGGTCCAATTTGGGATATTTCAAACCCCTAATCTGGCTAAGAAGGGTGAGTGTTAGAACATTTCGTTTTTAATTAATTAAAAAGTTGTAGTTATTTTTTTATCCCATCTCTAAAAAGCTATTCACATTTTTATCAGTTTTCATACATTCAAGTTCGGAGACAAGTTTTTTTTTTGTATTGCTCCATTATCGCCAAAAGGCAGATAAACAAAGTGTTAAAATCAATATATTTATTTCCAAATAATTATTTTAGACACAGATGGTAATTAATGTTTTCTTGCTTCAGGGTTGGTTGGTTGGTTTGTTTGTTTTTTTTCTGCTTCTTCTTCTTCGTATTTTTCCATCTGGCTGTAATTTTCAACTTTTCAACATTGTCACACAAGTCTATGTACATCGGCAATCGTATGGGATTTTGGATTGAAGATACGCTGAACTATAACTGGAATTCCACGCGGTGAAGTATATGAATATTCGAGGTATGGATCGATAATTAATTTTCAACGGAAGATTTAAGCACCGTCTAATTTGGTTTGCGGAATACAATAGTTTTTTTTTAAAGATTATTTGCTGTTAGTTTTTATTTTCATATTTACAAATACTTTACAGATTTTTTTTAAAGATAATTTGCGGTTTATTTTATTAATTCAATATTTACACATACCTATTTTAATTTTGTAAACTGCGTCTAAGGGGGGGTTATATATTTGAGATTTATTTTTTTTATATATTATTTTCTGCGCACGCACTTGAGCTCACGTGGTGTCCTATTTGCGTTAATTATTTTTTTTTTGGTTGGTATTGAACCGCACACCCCTTAGCGTCCGGTACTTTTGACACGTCTTACCTTTCATTTTGTTCTGTTAAGTAGAAATAACTTATGAATTTTTGTTAGGCAGGCAGAAGCCGCATTTTTATATTATTTTTTTATTAAGCCTATGGTAAAGTTAAATAATATTGTAATATGTAATATGTATGTATTTATTTTCAACTATCTTGGGAATCTATTTATTAAAATTGACTAAATTCTAATCTGACAATTTCATTTATTTTTTTATTTATTCAGGTTGTATACTGTTACTTAGTATTTTAGTAGTAAACCTATTGGTAAGTTGGTGGTTTATTGAATAGCAACGTAGGGAAGGCTGTGGGCCAATTTACCTGGCGCCCCTGATATAACTTCGGATTTTTTTGTTTTGTGGACCGCACGACCATCTCCACTGTTTTGTCTAGCCGCGAGCCATTCCCAGACTGTCACCGTATAGTACTTTTCTTTCCGGGTGTACGTCTGATTTATATTTGGTACAATTTGTAATTTTTTTATATAGATTCGGTTTTGTACGCCACATATTTTGGCGCCCAACGTGGGGCCCTTAATTAATTAACCTTTTTTTTGTCAACCCCTTGTGTAGATTCCTTTTAATTAGTTAACCTAACGTGTTTGGGCTTTAATTGACTAACTTTGATTTATTTACTTTACCACTGGTTTTGCACTTAGTAGTAGTCTTAGAACTTCGTGTTTAGTGGAAGTGTATGCCAAGAAGTGCTTACTAGTTTTTTTTTGTGTGACGTGAAGTTGGAAGAAGCCAAAAATGGAACTTAAAAGAAGATACTTTGAAGTGGTGTTGTGGAACTTAGAAGAATTATGGATATATTAGGACTTTGAAATATTTCTATTTCAGTTGGAGTTCAAATTTATTTTTTTGAGAAGTTGGACTTCGAAATTCTACATTGTGGTTTAACTTACTTATGTTAGGGAATGTAAAATCTTTTTTTGAGATTATGTTGTGACTTGTAATTTGTTCTGAAACAATGAAATTTTGAAAATCTTTTGTGAAATTTTATAGATTGAATAAAGCGACTATTACTTTTATTTTGCTTTTGGTTTGCTCCCATTAATAAAGTAAACTGTACCTGTGTGTTAATATTTTTACTTATATCTTGATTTTGTTTGAATATTTGCTCCTTTCGGTTGATACATTTTTTTTTAAATTTTGAACTTTGGCAAGATGGTGCGAAAACTTGTACCCAACTACTTAAGGAAAGAGGAACTGGAATATGAACTCAAAATTCGTGGAGTGTCTACTGGCACTGTTGAGTCTATGAGGTCTAGTCTGTCTGATGCACTTAGTCGTGAGGCAGCAAATGAAAGCTTTAGATATCCTGAGCACCCATTCACCTTTTCACAGGATAAAACTGCAATCGAGACTAAACTTGCGGAGCTGAATACGGCTGTTGGAAAGTTTGCCGGAACTCCTACTTGTGCTGAGTCCTTGAGATTGCGGACACAGATTAACCATGTCTTGGGGAGAATTGATCTTATGGTATTGCCAACAGGTGATGATGCAGACGCAGCCCAGGTTGTTAAGTCAGACTTTCTTGCTGAGATTTTGAAGTTGTCACAGGATTTACATGATAAGCAGCATCCAATCGGATCTGGTTCGGTACCAGTAGCGCTCGATGTGATTTCGGTTTTAAATCAGTCTTTTCAGGCAGGGGTAGGACAAGTTCATGCTTCTTCTCCTGGAGCGATGTCACAAGCTGGTAATAATGTTTTTTCAGGGTCTGTCTCTAGTTTTTCTTCTGGGATGATACTTCCTCATAAATGGGGAATAGAAAAGTTTTCAGGTTCTGCTAGGGGTATGTCTATTTCTGCATTTTTTGAGATGGTGAATGAATTGAGTCTCGCTCGTCATGTACCAGATAGTATACTTTTGGAATCAGGTATAGATTTATTTTCGGATAAAGCCTATCAGTTTTATAAAGATGTTCGTCTACGTGTAGGGAGTTGGGCTGAATTAGTTGAAGAGTTTCGTAGGGAGTACCTGTCAGCTCACCATGGGGAAGCGCTTTTTGAAGAGCTTCGGAGGAGAACTCAGCATTCGTCTGAGACTATTGGAGTTTACTTGGCAATAATGAATAGTTACTTTAATCGCTTGCGTTGTCATGTTCCAGAGGAAGTTAAATTGTCTATAGTTATTAGGAATTTGCATCCGTTCTATCAAGATAGATTACGTGATCCTTTGCCAGCTACCTTGGAGGAACTTCGTGTTCTATGTCGCAGTATGGAGGAAAGACGTGATTGTATTAGGAACTATGTTGAACCGAATAGTAGGAAAATGAATACTTTGGAAAAGGACCTAGCTTATATCAGTGTGGATGCTGAAAGTTTTAGTAGTGTTAGTGAGGGTCCTGTTGCTTCATCCGAATCGGAGTCGGCTAGAGGAAAGTTTAGGACTTTAATCTGTTATCGTTGTAATCAGTCAGGCCATAAGGCAGTAGGGTGTCTAATGAAGAAGGAGGCTGTTCACTGTTTTAAGTGTAAGAAAGAAGGGTTTACAGTCAGAACTTGTCCTTCGTGTAATTCGGGAAACGGAAGGAAGCGCACCTAACTGGTCGAAGAGGTGTTGCCGACGTTGACTCGACCAACCTACGTCCTATTTTAGACTTTATTTTACATCATTCCGAAGGAGATGAACGTCCATATTTGAAAGTTAAAGTCTTAGGAAAGGAAATTTTGGGATTATTGGATTCTGGTGCTTCAAAGACCATTGTAGGAAGAACTGGTTGGAAATTTTTACAAAACTTGGGTTTAGAGTTGGATACTTCGAAGAAGACCGTTTGTAGAGTGGCGAATGGTCAGATGTGTGAATCGTTGGGGGAATGTTTAGTACCTTTCATGGTTAGGGATCGCTTGCGTGTCTTGCCAGTATTAGTTATTTTGGACGTACCGCACATTCTGATTTTAGGATCTGATTTTTGGCGTGTTATGGGTATCGTTCCAGATTTGAGGCATAACGAATGGTATTTTTCGGACGCTCCAGCAATGGTAGGTTCAGTGGATCATCTCCGAGGTCAAACTATTTTGACCGATGCAGAGAAGTCGCAATTGGATGAAGTTATTAATAGAAGTCGTGAACTAATGGGCACTTCTCTTGGTTGTACTGATGTCACTGAGCATGTGATTGTTTGTAAATCTGCACCCATAAAACAACGTTACTATCCTGTATCCCCAGTAATCCAAAGCCATATTGATAAAGAGCTAGAAGATATGTTGGCGAAAGGAGTAGTGGAGCGATCGAATAGTGCTTGGTCGTCCCCGATTCTCTTGGTGAAAAAAAAGGTTCCAGAAGGTGAAGAACCAAAATGGAGGTTCTGCGTAGACTATCGAAAGCTTAATGCCGTAACAGAGAGGGATGGCTACCCATTACCGTACATCTCTAATATTTTAAATAAATTAAAGAACGCGCATTATCTTTCCACCATAGACATTAAGTCGGCGTATTGGCAGGTACCTGTTGCTAAGGCTTCCAGGCCTTATACTGCTTTTACGGTTCCTGGTCGAGGTCTTTTTCAGTTTTGCAGAATGCCTTTTGGATTACATAATGCCCCGGCTACATGGCAGAGGTTGATAGATCGTGTCCTCGGTCCGGAGTTGGAACCCTATGTTTTTACTTACTTGGATGACGTGGTCATCGTGACAAAGTCTATTGAAGAACATGTAAGGATCTTAGAGGAAGTCTTTAGACGCTTGAGAGAAGCTAAGTTAACCGTTAGCTGGGATAAATGTCAATTTTGTAGACCGGAACTAAAGTATTTGGGTCATGTGGTTGATAGGAATGGACTACATGTTGATGGTGATAAGGTCAAGGCTATGCTACGTATCCCAACACCCACATCCGTCAAGGAAGTTCGTAGCATCATAGGCACATTTTCCTGGTATCGAAGATTTATTCCTTCCTTTGCGACACTACTAGCTCCAATTACAGCGATATTGAAGAAAGGAAGAAAATTCAATTGGACCCCGAGTTGTGAAGAATCTTTTCAGAAAATAAAAGAATGTCTAGTTTCTGCTCCGATACTTAATTGTCCTGACTACAATTTGCCTTTTGTTGTCCAATGTGATGCCTCAGGATATGGAGTGGGCGCCGTGTTATTGCAGCCAGGCCCGGATGGTGACGAAGTAATTAGTTTCCTGAGCAGATCACTAACGCGTCAAGAAAGGAATTTTTCCACGACGGAACGGGAATGTTTAGCTGTGTTATGGGCAGTCGAAAAACTGCGTCCTTATTTGGAGGGTGTTCCGTTTACGGTCGTGACTGATCACGCATCCCTCGTATGGCTTCAAAATTTGAAGGATCCTACTGGAAGATTAGCTCGATGGGCGGTAAGATTGCAACAATATGACTTTAAGATTGTGCATCGGAAAGGAAAAGAACATGTTGTCCCCGATTTGTTATCTCGGTCAGTTCCCGTGCTTGATATGGTTGAAGAGGTTGTACCGCTTCCTAGTGGTGATAGTTGGTATGATAAACTTTGTAGAAAAATCGAGTCTAATCCCTTGAAGTATCCTCAGTGGAGAATGTCTGGTGGCAAACTTTATAAATACATCCGTCCCAGTTATGGATTTTTGGTCGAGGAAGCGGACAATTGGAAGGAAGTCGTTCCTAAGGGTCAACGATTGGAAGTGCTGAAGTTGTGTCATGATAGTCCTTTAGCAGGTCATATGGGGATCCTGAAAACTTATAAGCGTATTAACGAGAAGTATTTTTGGCCGAAACTGCGGAGTGATGTGTCTCGTTACGTTGGACGTTGCTCACTGTGTGCCATGCATAAGGTGGAACAAGGTAAGCCCAAAGGCTTTATGACTCCTCAACCTAAAGCTACTCAACCATGGGAGATAGTAGCAACCGATCTTATGGGACCTTTCCCAAGATCAACTCAAGGCTATAAGTTTATCTTAGTGGTAATGGATGTGTTTAGTAAATTTTCTTTGGTATTTCCGTTGCGATCCTCAAAAGCCGTGCATGTCGTTAAGAAAATAGAAGAAGAAGTTTTCCTCGTATTTGGAGTTCCACGTCTGTTACTATGTGATAATGGTGTCCAGTATACTTCGGGTATTTTCAAGAAAATGATGGAAACCTATGGTGTCTCAGTTCGTTATAATGCGTTGTATCATCCACAGTGCAATCCATCTGAACGCTATAACCGAACCCTTAAAACAATGATGGCAACTTATATAGCTGACAACCATAAGAAGTGGGATGAAAATTTGGCCAAACTAGCATGTGCTACGCGCACTGCATACCACGAGTCGACTGGTCAAGATCCCTACTTCATAAATTTCGGTCGGAAGATGGTAGTGGATGGACGAGATTTTTCCCGAAAGGACAAACTCGGAGACCCGGAGGACGAAGTAGCTAAAATGGGATATAATCGATCGCGTGGACTCCAGGAATTATTTGTTGATGTTAGAAAACGTTTAGATAAAGCTTCGGCTAAGTGTGAGAAGACCTATAATCTACGGAGACGTCCAGAGGAATTTCAGCCCCATCAGTCAGTATGGCGGAGAAATTTTGTGTTGTCAGATGCCGCTAAATATTTCACGAAAAAGTTAGCTCCTAGATGGATAGGACCCTACTTCGTGAAGAAGAAAGTTTCCCCCTGGACATATAGTTTAGAGGATGAAAATGGCAAGGATCAAGGTATTTGGAATATTAAGGATTTAAGGATTAGTAACCCGACTGGTGATCCCGATAGGATTTAGGTCGGAGTAGAACGGACTAGCAAAGTTTTGTCTAGTCTAAGTAAATTCTTCTGAAATTGGTTGTATTTATTTTTTTTTGTTGTGTCCGTGAAGGATGACTGAGTGTTGGCTATGATCGGTTCTTAGGATGTATTTGGATGGTCAACCGATTCGTTTTTTTTTGTGTTAGGTAGCCAATACGAAGTCGTAGGGTTGCGGTAGCCTTAATTTCTTTTGATTTATGGAATTGAATGTCACTTAGGTTTGGTCAGAAATATGTTGTCTTCGATGATATGGCGTTGGGATTTGTTTTGATGTTAGTAAGCCATTCTATTTAATTGGGATTTTTTCGAAGCCACATAATTATGTTTTGGTGAATCTTGTTGGATAATAGCTTAGTTTTGGATGATTCACTAAATTTCGTTGTATACGGATTTAAATTCTGAAAGACCTATCTCATTTTTATTTTAATGAACAATTGGAATTACACTACTGTTTCGGTAGATGTTTCTCGCAGTATCAGTAAGAGTCGAGTGGTGGAGAGTTTCTTATGGACTCATGTTATGCGAGGTATAGTGAAGTACTAGCGATGCCCCAGAGCTGGGAGGTCGCGAATAAGGGCAACATCCAGTAACCGACCAAATCAGTGTTGTCAGATTGACGTTGGAATTTGAAACTATTCTACTTGATCTCATACGATGAGAGATGACTGTTGTGTGGAAGTGGAGTAAGTGTTGTAAGTAAGTTGTTGCTTTGTGCGTGTGGTTTGAGGTTGGTATGTCTTTCGTTGTCCAAGTACTTGCGCATGGTGAAGACGGTGTGGATGATGATTGTGTGGATTGTGTGGACTTCGCTCAGAGTTTAGGTAGTGTGTCGCTAGCGCGAGGGAAAATTTTCTTCGTCTAGTTTTTCCTCGTAAATTTTCCTCTGGGAAAGGGAGGTGTTGTTACGTTCCAAATTTAAAGTAGAAAGTCCCACCTCTATTTTATCAAAATTTAAATAATTCAGGACGTGTAAGAGCGGTTGCCTATAATATATTATAAGCAAGGTGGCGAAAATAAAATTAGTAATTTTCAAATAGGGGTAATGTCTGGCAAATTGTGCTGAAGTTAAGGGAACACGTCCTCTTTTTTGTGAAGAAACTAATTTAGATCGTTCTTTCTAGAGTTATCTTGGAAGAATTGGGATCATAAAATTGAAATTTTTGAATCTCGGTACTATTCGGTGACCTCCGTGTGTCAAGTTGTCAAGTGTTCGGAAAGACGACGGAAAGAAAGTGATTCCAGGTTTGAGAGTGTTACTGAAAGGTTGGGCTAGATTAAAAACGGCATTTTTGTTTTTTTGCTTTTGCTGCTGTTCCATGTGGGATCTGGACTAGTCCGAACCGTGTGGATATTCAAGGGGATTTGCTGCCTTCGTGGAAGGGTTTTTTTTGGAATATCCACAATTTCGCTAAAAAAAGCGGATCTACAGTACACGTGAATACCGGGAGTCGTATTTAGATCAAGAAATTAGCCTTAATCACGAGTCCAAATAGCCGGCTACGCTTCGGTCCAATTTGGGATATTTCAAACCCCTAATCTGGCTAAGAAGGGTGAGTGTTAGAACATTTCGTTTTTAATTAATTAAAAAGTTGTAGTTATTTTTTTATCCCATCTCTAAAAAGCTATTCACATTTTTATCAGTTTTCATACATTCAAGTTCGGAGACAAGTTTTTTTTTTGTATTGCTCCATTATCGCCAAAAGGCAGATAAACAAAGTGTTAAAATCAATATATTTATTTCCAAATAATTATTTTAGACACAGATGGTAATTAATGTTTTCTTGCTTCAGGGTTGGTTGGTTGGTTTGTTTGTTTTTTTTCTGCTTCTTCTTCTTCGTATTTTTCCATCTGGCTGTAATTTTCAACTTTTCAACATTGTCACACAAGTCTATGTACATCGGCAATCGTATGGGATTTTGGATTGAAGATACGCTGAACTATAACTGGAATTCCACGCGGTGAAGTATATGAATATTCGAGGTATGGATCGATAATTAATTTTCAACGGAAGATTTAAGCACCGTCTAATTTGGTTTGCGGAATACAATAGTTTTTTTTTAAAGATTATTTGCTGTTAGTTTTTATTTTCATATTTACAAATACTTTACAGATTTTTTTTAAAGATAATTTGCGGTTTATTTTATTAATTCAATATTTACACATACCTATTTTAATTTTGTAAACTGCGTCTAAGGGGGGGTTATATATTTGAGATTTATTTTTTTTATATATTATTTTCTGCGCACGCACTTGAGCTCACGTGGTGTCCTATTTGCGTTAATTATTTTTTTTTTGGTTGGTATTGAACCGCACACCCCTTAGCGTCCGGTACTTTTGACACGTCTTACCTTTCATTTTGTTCTGTTAAGTAGAAATAACTTATGAATTTTTGTTAGGCAGGCAGAAGCCGCATTTTTATATTATTTTTTTATTAAGCCTATGGTAAAGTTAAATAATATTGTAATATGTAATATGTATGTATTTATTTTCAACTATCTTGGGAATCTATTTATTAAAATTGACTAAATTCTAATCTGACAATTTCATTTATTTTTTTATTTATTCAGGTTGTATACTGTTACTTAGTATTTTAGTAGTAAACCTATTGGTAAGTTGGTGGTTTATTGAATAGCAACGTAGGGAAGGCTGTGGGCCAATTTACCTGGCGCCCCTGATATAACTTCGGATTTTTTTGTTTTGTGGACCGCACGACCATCTCCACTGTTTTGTCTAGCCGCGAGCCATTCCCAGACTGTCACCGTATAGTACTTTTCTTTCCGGGTGTACGTCTGATTTATATTTGGTACAATTTGTAATTTTTTTATATAGATTCGGTTTTGTACGCCACAATATCGGTGAAATTTTGGCAGGTTTTTATAGAGAATATAGATAAATGTGTGTTTCGTTTTTGTTTTAGTTTTACTTAACTTATCAAATGTCCCTTTTTCTTCTTGATTTTACACACACACACACACACACACACACACACACACACATACACACACACACACACATACACACACACACATACACACAACACTCAATAGTAATCCCCGACCCCAATGAGACTTTCATATCCGTAGGAACATTTGAGGATACAGTTCATTGTAGTAAGAAAGATCTGTCCAGGTAGATCAAGGAAGAATCAACCGAGGCTCAGTTGCTCTCCAGGCAACCATAATCCCCCTCATAACACGCTGATGCGCTATGAGAGGCTATTATCATAATAATGCTTGTCGCGTGACAGTCTTGGGAAATCAGACTTCCACTTGACTTCTTTTCCGTGTAAAGTCCAGGAGAGCGTATGGCGCTTTAGTCTCGTAATCTTCTAATGTAAATGAATCTTTCCGTTCCGTATCGAGAGGCGTTCGTTGCCTCTCGTAGTGTTTCGTTATCGGCAGCTTAGATATTCTTTTTGTTCGTCTTGCAAGTTTGTCCCTTAAGCGAGAGATGCGTATGTCACAATGGGCAGTATGATGCTGTTGATGAGCCTTGTCTTTGTTCTAAATGTTAATTTGCTTCTTTTTCCAGTTAGGCTTCTGATATTGGCGGGTGTTATTTTGCCTTCTTTTGTCGTCTCGTTTTAAACATCATTGCTTAGGTCTTCACCAGCTTTACTGCATTTTTCTACTGTATGCATCATTCTTCTAAGGCGTCTAGTGCTGTCTAAAAGTTTCTAGTTGCTATATCTTGCATACTATTGACGTGTCGTCTGCATAAAGGCTCATCATGGTGACTGGTATTCTGAGGATATTGGCTGTGTATGTATATGTTATACAGCAAAGAAAACAGAATATCTCTCCGTGGTACCTCTTCCTCTGGAATTCCGACTTCGGATAGGATGTGTCATGCAAATCTTGAACTTTCGTTTTGCGAGGTACAAGAAGAGTAGCTTTTTCATGCATTGTTATATGGATAGTTCTTTATTTTGTAGATCAGTCTAAATCTTTATACTGGCTCTTAATCTGAATTGGGCTTTCGGTAACACCTGTAGTGTCTCTGTTTCCTCTTCGAGCCTTGATAGTATCAGTATTTCAGACATTTTGCTGACTGATGGCAGTAAGTAAGCTTATTAGCCTAGAGTTCTGTGGAAAAATGCTGTTTTTCCTGGTTGATGGTTTGTGATCACATGGGCTTCTTTCCATCGATTAGTGAATCTTCTAGATTTCATCAGTGCGTTTATTGTGTTAAATAAACGGCTGCTTTCACCAGGAGTTAAAGTCACAGTCTTCTTCTTGGTGGTGGTTGTTGGAACACTGTCTTATTAGTGTGGTTCTCAAGACTTCAGCCTTATCTTGGGTGGTGTATACTTATCCGTTTTTTCCATGTAGAGGTGGCATGAGTTTCCTGTCGTTTCTTGATATTTTCTGTAGTTTCCACACATGGTCCATGTTTTTATTTCTTTCTGTTATTTCACATGGTTGTCACATTTCCCGCCCGTATGTTTTTCTTCTTTGGTCTGTCTATTTAGTTTGTTTGCTGTGTTCCTGTCTCCTTGGGCTGTTGTTCTTATAGCCCTTATCTTTGCTCTGTTGTTCTCCATAATTTATCGTTATTTCTTTCACTTTTATTCCGAGGCTTTTTGTTGTTTAATGATTTTTCGAAGATATTTTCTGCATATATAATAATCAAAACAGGAGTTGGTATACATTATCACCAGACACCTTTTGTTACTTATATTATATTGGTTACTACTGAATTATTAACGTGTAATTTTTATATTTGTCTTTAATGTAAGTTCTATTTTACTCGTAGGTATTTCGAACCATTTTTGTATTTTGTGTAGTCAGACATGTAGGGTTCGTGTTTTCAACTGTCAAATATTTTTATATAATAGATAAAAGACACGTTATTTTTTTGGTCGTAGCATTTCTTTGTCAGTAGTTGCATACAGTATAGTTCTTCTCTTGTCTCTATTCCGGTTTTAAAACCTCAACTGAACATTTCCCTGAATATTTGTTATATATTTAGCAGTGTTTAGTATCTAGGCCTATCGCTATAGTCTACGTGCATTGCAAGTCAGTAATCATTTCAGTTGCTGTAACTGTAGGTTCAAAAATAATATAAGGAAATGATCACGCGGTGTTTCGCATTTCGTGTGCATTTTTGGTTGTGAATATGTTATAGCCTTTTTTCGTGTATATAGTATGACATTCTTTTTGAGCTAAAACTGACTGTCAAAATTTCACATAATTGCTCCTAAATTTATTTTGTCAAACATGTAATTTTCATTCGAAAATAATATAGTCTCAAAAATAATAACTTAATAACAAAAGGTGCTTGTACGAATATAATTTTATATTTTTGCATGCAATAAAAACCATCAGACCACATTCCTTTAAAGTTAGGTATTATTCCATATCGATGTCACGTATTATATGTATTATTATTAACTAATTATAAAAACTTTATATATACATGTTTATTATTTTATGTATAATTTAATTTTAATCGTATAATAAAAAATTCTTTTATTAATTTTTTAAATTATTTTTTAAATGTATACCCTATAACTTCATTAAAAAGTAAAGCTTGACGATTCTGTGTTGCTAATTAGAAAATACGGAACAATGTGCTTATACGTGATGTCAGCAGGCAACTAGGTATAATTTTGTGTGCTGCATCACCTCGAGGGTTAGCTCTGACTCTCCAGTCATGAACGTATTAAGTGCCTGAATGAAGAAAAAATAGCTCACGAAAAAAATTTCAGGAACTTGCAACAAAAATTAAACCTGGATTGGTAGAAAGGAAGGCCAGAAGTTGGCCACTACTTTGAGTAATGTAAAAATTAATCCAAAGGAAAGTTTTGTTTTGGAATTTAAGTTAGACGAAGAATAAAATAAAAACTCAAGGATAGAACAAATAGGTTAAATCTTTTTCCAAAATGTTCAAAGCAAAAAGGAACAATTACGCTTATCTTATGTGGTCTTGATTAAAAATTATTAGAATTGTGTGTTTGCAGTCCAGGAGAAGGTAGGTTTAGTAGAGAAATAAAAAATACCAAGCGGTTACTTACTAGCTGTATTTATTACTGGCTAAATTATAAAATTATAAAAAATTTCACAAAAACAGAAATTTCCATTACAAATTATACTTTCAAACATATTTTTATCAAAATTTTAATCTTATTTCTCTGGATGACCTGGAAAGTATTGGATTACAAAAAACTCTTAATAATACAAGTTTCTTTTAAAATAATAAAAAAATTTTTAATAAATAACAAAAGTTCGTAATTTACCCTGTTCTTATTAAAATTTACATGTATTTATTTTTGCATTACTAGAGATACAAAGAAAATAAAAAATAAAAAAATTAAATATTGTATATATATACAATAGATATACAATAATTAAAATAATATATATCTATCTCTTAAAACACTTCACTGACCACTGCACATTTTTGAATTTAAAAAAAAATTTGGCTTTCATGACACATTAAGAAAATTTCAGCTTTGTAATTGGATTTACACTAGCAAGATAAAAAAGGATAAAAACTCACAGTGAATTTTGGTTGTTTCACTATACACATTGAACGCAAATTTTGCGTTATCTTTTAATAAAGAATAACTGGAGGAACTGCTTTCCAGCGAATAAGCTAATGAATTATGTAAACTGCGTGAACCTAAGCAAGAATATTTTATCATCTTGTGACCAAAACATAAATCGAAGAGGAAGAATTCTTTTTAATGTTTAAATCAAAAAAGTTGATAATATTGTTAACACTAAGATCAAATTAATTGCAGGATGTAGATTTTTTTTTAATGACAAAATGTTGTGTGATTCCAAGGGGGGCTTATGTAAAGGCTAACATATCATCTGCATATCTGTACCACAACATTATTTGTGGTTGGGAATGAACAAAAGTATTTTTAAGAGAGTCAAGAAAAAGATCTACAAGTAGTGAATAAAGTTGATTTCCCATTGCTAAACCTTCTGGTGTTCTATAAATTTTATCGTTAAAGATAATGAAGTCTTGGGAAAGGCAGAGTTGGAGTAGAGAAGTTATTTGTGAACATTTATTGGGATCAATAGTTTTTGTTAGTAAAAGATTATTGATGATTGGAATGGTGTCTAATCTGGGAACATTAGTGAAAATATTTTTTACATCTAAAGAGACCATAGTAAAATTATTTGGAAGAGTAGTTGAAGAAATTTTGGAAATTAAATCTTTAAGTGTTGGTGACAGTATATTTGGGAGTGTAATTAATTAGATCTTGGAGAAGAGTGTTGTTAAATTTGCTAGTGAAGCTAGTGGAGTATTCACAAATTATTTAATTTAATTTAATTTATTTATTCTAATAGTCATATGTATTAAGTAATCTCTTTTTTCCATAATTTTAAATAGTTGGAAGTTTAAAATCTAAGTAGCAGCCATAATCTTACTAAATGAAGAAAATTAAAAGTATCAACAGAATATAGTGAGATGTGGTTACTAATACTGAAAGAAAAAATCACAAATAGAAATAACGAGTTAATAGCAGGTCAGAGGCACATCATATAAAATTAATAAAATAAGCGCAGAAAGATCAGAATTTAATATAAATCCGAGAGTACATCTCTCAGAATTTTCACCTTAATACATGGCTAATGCCTATAATATCGAGGCCAGATTGATATAGCCACCTACCGCTAAATATTTACACGTTAAGATAACTTTTTTCTTCAGTATTTTTTTAAAAACGATTTCCAATCAATTATTGTTTCGTCCTATATAAAATAATATCTCAGGTAATGTTAGTATTTGAGGAGCATACATGCAAAAACCGATAAATCCACTTTTTCCAATTTCGAGATAAATGCCAAAAACTTATACAGCAAAATCCCATAATAATTTAAAAAAACATCATATTGGAATTAAATAGTAGTAGTAAGTCATATAATAAAATCCTAGAATTTTAATATATTATCTTTTTTTACTGTTTTTATTTGTCATTTTTTTTTTAATTTATCGGGTTTTGTTTGAAAACCGAAATTTATCGGTTTTTGCCTGAAAGATATTTGCAAGAGCACCATATTTTTGTTGTTAATAAAAGAAAATAAACGAACTAGAATGTAGAAAATTATTTTTATTGTTTAACAAGTTGAAAAAAGTAAAAAAGTCAAGTTAAATCTGAAGTGTTGGTTCCTCTTCCAGGCAGTCACATGTCTCCTCTTCCTCTTTCTCCTCATCCTTTTCATTTGAACTTTTGCCATTAAGCAATTCCCGGTACCAGTCAAGTTCTTGTAATTTCTCCCAATCTTTATCGAACTGTTGATTTAGTAAGTGTCTAAGGGATTTTTTTTTCTTTTCGGGGATACCCCGAGTCAAATCTTTTTCTGTGATGGTTAACTCAGCATCGGAAAATTTTGGTTTCAAAAGTTTTTCAAAATTTTCCAACCCACTGGTAAAATAATAGTTTTGGAATGAACGTATTTTTATGAATTTGCCATTTTTAAATTTTTTTATTACAATTTTCTTTGTATCGGCTAGCGCTTTTACTTTTTTCAAGCCAACTTGAAGCTCTTTCATATTAAACAATCTCCAATCAGTGCCTATCTTTTTAACAACTCCAATTTGTTTGTAAATTTCTTCATATTCCTCTCTAGAGAGAATTGTGGCTTTTTTTCTTAGAAGCTTTTCTACTCTCCCAAATACCCTGTCTGCTGGCAAATACGAATGGCCCCTGACTGGAAATACAAGTAATATTTCTGTTACTTGAACTGGAGCTTTAAATCTAAGCCAGAAGTACAGCGAATGAATAATATGGGAGTTTTTGTTTTGTCCACCGCACCCGTCGCAAAAGAGGCGAAGTGTCGTAATATTATCGTACTCTAAAGAATCCAAGTAATTTACAAGTGCAGAACCTATTTCAATTGATCCTCTACCTGCCTGATCTTCAGTCCACGTAAAAAAAGTTGGATGTTTGGATTGGCTATCAACGCAGCAAAAAACATACATGCTAATCTGCTGTGCATAAAACGCATCATTAATAGGTGTTTTGGGCAAAGGCTGCACCTGCTGCATATCAAAGCAGAATGTAATGGAATTTTCAGGAGTTTCTTTTAGCAGACTATAAAATGCATTAGCCCTCTTTTGGTGGATACTTAACTCAGTTCGAAACTCTCTTTTCTTTACCTCGTTAATTTCCGTTCTAATTTTGAATTTAAGTCTGGTACATTGTGCGCACACATCTGATGCTGGAGTAGAAAACCCAATGTTAAAATCATTAACGAATATCCTTCTGAACATCGAAAAGTTTACATTATGTTCAGGGTCGCATTGAGTGAGGTACATGCCATGTAATTTCTTTATGCTTAGATCAGCGGCCAAATAAATTCGTCTTACTTTCTTTCTATTATAATGACTTTCTTTTCCTTGTAGTTTACCAATAAACTTTCTTATTTTATTCTTTTTGACAACAGATTTTGTGGACACGTGATCTCCACCCCGATTTTCTTTTGGAATATTTCCGTCTGACAATGTTTTAGCAACGTAGTTTATGCGATCTTTTTTAATATTCACACATTTCAAAAAAAATGCCTGACATACCTGAACTTTTTTCTTGCTGACTCTTTTCGACAAGAAGTAGTGTACGGAAAAGTTACGCCCCTTGATTGCTTGTTCTGTTGTCGATCTTTTCCTTTCAATTGGAACTACTGACATGTAATGACACAATTTGATATCCTGTTCTGACTTCACATTATTTTCAAAAATTTTATTTCGAATGGCTCGAATGTCACTTTCAGCAATGCTATTGCAGTGATAAGTAGGGCCATTATGTTTGCAAACTATTGTAAAGTTTTCCAAATGAGGATCGCTATCACGATATCTAAAACAAAAAATGGATTAGGTAACGAACGTCTTAATTTATTCTTTACCTGTTACCTTTGCTTTTGCAATTTCTGCCTCTTGGTCTCACTTTTCTGTTTTTTCCTATTTCCTATACTAATTTCCAACACACTTGCTTCCATTGTTAAAACTTAATAAGAGTATGTTAAACAACTGCTTAATACGTAATTCATAATCAACATAACATAACCTCTTAATTCTTGCCCCCTTAATTCCAACAACGTGTTTATGTTAACACAGTCCTCTCGTTTTTAATTTACAAACTACTACCATAGGAAAAGAAGTATACTTCTTTGTTTATGCTACTACTATAAAACGAAGCCCAAAACAGCATAAACAAACCTGCTATAAGTACGCACTATATTATGGATTTACAACATAGATGGCGAATTCATTATTTAAAGATATATCGGGTTTTGCTTGAAATTTGGATTTATCGGCATTTGCTCGAACTGGTGAACTTTGTTCATCATTTTAAAGGAAAAATATCGGTTTTTGTTGGAATTTTATATTCTAGAAACATAGAGGGCTACTTAATTGATACTAATCCATATGCAGGTTAAAAAATTCAAAAAATGGATTTATCGGTTTTTGCATGTATGCTCCTCATTTATAATGACAGTCTTTACATACCGGCACTTCATGTATCGTATTGATAACATTTATACGTATTTGTTTGTACAAGTTTTATCATAAATAGACATTGTAAGTCATGTTATTGCAAACAGTATGATTAAATGTATGATTAATACAGTTCATAACTTTGCGAAATTAATCAAACAACTTGTTCCGGTCTACTAAAACAATCTAATAACTTTTATTTAGTAACACAATGAAAATTGTTTTCCTAATTAAAAATTATATAAAAAAATGCATTATAATCTAGTAATTTTTTTATAGCAAAAATCTTATTGAAAGTTATTTTCCCTTTTTTTATTTAACAGGTCATGAGAGGCCAACACGGACTGACACCTAAAAGTTATGTACGATGATGCCGACGTGGACTCACGCGCTAGGTCGTCAGAAAATGCTGTGTAGCCCAAAAGCGGCTTCTCGAACTCATTTAAAATACAAGGGGACATTTCGAGCCCGGCCAGATGATCTAGAAAGTCTTGGTCTGTGAATCTGAGATGTCGAGAACTCACATGACCCATAATTTATAAGTAAAAATTACGTAATTATATGCGTAATTTTTTGTTATACATATAGTAAGAACACATTTTAGGTAAAACAAGCTTTATTTTCATAAAACAAAACATGATAACATTATATCAAAATTGTATGGCTATAATTCTTTGGCTTTACAACATCTCCGCGTGCCTTCTGCATTGTCACCATTTCGTTAGCGAATTTAATACTAATCATGTTCGCTTACTTTTAATTTTTTTGAAATGACGCTCTTTGGGATTATATTTGCAGTTTGCACGTAGCGTACCAATCATATAAGTTTTTCAGTGTAGAAGTTCAGGTGCAAGTGTGACAGAAATTGAGTAGTTGACAGTTGCGAACTTATCAATCGCAAGTGTTTGCCATTTGCCAAGCAGTCCATCCATAAGTTTCATCACTACATTTGTTGGTACGGTGCTATCTTCAGCATGTTCTTTTCCACAATATACGTTAAAACCGTAGGTAAAACCACCTTCCGGACAAAGTTTGAATAATTTTTTCCCAAATTTGTGCCTCTTGTTAGCAATATACTGCTTGAATTTTAGTCATCCTTCAAAATGCACTAAAGTTTCGTCAATGCACACGTTTTTCTTGGGAACGATGGAAGCCTTTAATTTATTCTTTTGTCTGCTAACCAAGGGAACGATCTTCTGCAAAGGGTCATCTGTTGTTACTGAATTATCGTTGAAATACAGCGTTTTCCACAATAACTGGAATTGATTCCTTGACATTACTTTTTTGATATTATTCACATAAAGATCATTCTTTGACCAGTGCGAAGGAAAAGATGGAAAATGACATAACACCATCCATATAACTGTAAGCAGGAATCGTTTTATTGTGTTGACATCAATGTTGTGTCACGCGGTAATACGTGCGCTTTATTTCTGATTTTTTCTTTCTGACACTGCAGGGCATAACGATTTATTTCTTAGACCTAAAAACTAGAAAAAATTAAAGTTAGTTGAAGAAAATAAATTAGACATTTACCATCATGGATAAAAGACCACCGCCTACAAAATCTTCGTAGAATGGAATGGGCGATTTGTTGTAAAAGTTTTCGTATAATTGTGTATGAAAACCTGCGGAATTATAGTCCTCAAATGTAAATGTCAGTAAATTTTCGCTGTTGGCCGGTCCCCATACCATTCATTGCATTGGATACTATTGGTTCTTCTAAAATTTCCTGTTCGGAGATTTCAGAATGTTAGGCAATGACAGATTCTATAACAGCATCAACTTGTTCTCCGAAATTCGTATATTCTTTGTCTTTATTTTTGGACGCCAATACATCTTGTCCCAAAGGTTTAAAATTTCTGGCCACACGTTTTCTTCTTTGATTTTGTTCTGGAGTACTTGATTCATTTTCACTGTCACTAGAATCAGTTGGTTGGTACTCGTCCGAAAGATCGCCAAACTCATCCGATTCTTCATCTGACAGAATTTCTTGCCAATATTTTTCAAGTTTTGTTACTCTTCCTCGTACGACTGCATTGTACCGTTTTAATCTAAGTACTGACAAGAAAAACGCAAGCCACGACGACAACGAATTCGCTTGTTAGATTTGCCGACACGTTATCAACAGGAATAGACAAGTCAAGGCGTGATGCCACGTTGGACTCTCATAGCCATTTTGTGATAAAAATCTTGCTGGTGGCCGCGAAACTCCAACGTGGACTCACATTTTGAAAAATGAAATTTTTCACCAATATTCGCATTTTAGGGTGTTCGAGTTTGATTTGAAAGTTAAAGAAAGTAATAGAAATACTTTTAAAAAAAAAAGTGATCGGCGAATGGAGACATTAAAATTTTCAATATGGTGGCACTTAACCTGCTAAAGACAACATGCCAAAATCATAGACAATTAAAACAAATAGACTAGTAGACCTAAATGACCAATGAGAAGGTCACGTAATGGAATGGCCAAAAATTCGTCTAAGAACAGGTCTTATTTAACTTCCGGTCATAAAAATTTTTCACTCCGGTGAAAATTTTTCAATATTTAAACAATGCATCAGGTATTGGCAGCTAAGTGAGTATGCTGAGTACTCGAAATCTTTTTCACAAGAAATTATTCTGTTTTCAAAATATTTGTAAAGTAAGGCTAGGTAGCGTATTGCTGTACGGTAACATAAGGTGTAATAATGCTCTCTCTGTAACGCTCTTGATTAACAGTAACTGGATGCTTGCTTTCGTATTTAACCAAATAAGGACCAATAATCCCATGCCTAGACACAGTACTATGGCTCAGTAGATAGAAGCTGTTCCAGGCTATGGTGGAATCCCAAATGCCATCCCAGCTTGTAAAACTAACGGAGTTAACACTTACATAGTATAATCAGAAACTAGAACGAGAGCTTAAGGTCCTACCGTTGCAAAAA
Organism: Diabrotica undecimpunctata; assembly: GCF_040954645.1. NCBI lineage: Eukaryota > Metazoa > Arthropoda > Insecta > Coleoptera > Chrysomelidae > Diabrotica > Diabrotica undecimpunctata. The sequence continues at coordinate 143,595,685 of NC_092805.1, read as the reverse complement.
CGGATTAAGACAAAGTTCACAGAGTCCCTGACAGGAACTGCTCGGTCAATAAGGGCGTCTGCCTAAAAATGTGTCTAAAATAAATGCCAAAAAACAAAATATATTCATTTCCAAATCTGGTAATCAGACACCTAGATTAATAATTGATAATATGGAAGGTAGGTATAGACACTTTTATATACCTAGAGCCTGGGTTGGTTACTGACGAAGAACAACAACGTCAGTAACGATATTAAAAGAAGGATAGTTCCTATCAATAATAATGGATTTAGAACACAAATGACCTCAAAAATTCCTAGAAAAATTAGACTGACAGTGTGTAGAACAATAATAAGACCAGTTTTAACATATGGAGCTGAAACATAGTCACTCACACATAACTACCTCAGACTTTTAAACAATAGATTTTAAGAAGAATATACTGAGTATACACAAAAGAGCAGGGTTTGTGGCGTAGATGCTACAACTTTGAGTTATATAGCGTTGAAGCCGACGTTGTGAAATTAACTAAGGTAGATGGTAAGATAAAATTCTACCAAAGAAGACATCAGCCTTGCTTCTGTGTTGATTTTTTTTTTCGATTTTAAAATTTTTATGGACCAGGAATAGATAATGGCTTGATGTATTACGATAATGCGCCAATACGTTAATTGGACCTTGTGCAATAGTTTTTGACAAAACACAAGGTTACACAATATTGTTAGTCTCCGTAGAATCCCGACATAGCATCTTGGGACTTTTTCGTGTTTCCAAACCTAAAAATGACACTTAAGTACAACGTCTCTTTAGACGATTCGAACGAATGCGATGATAAAAATCATTACAAATGGATTTTAGAATTACTTCAGTGACTTCAGCTACTTCCAAGGATTCTATAAATTGAATGACACAGCAATGCGTTTTGGTTAACATAACCTTCCGATTTTAAGTGCAAACTTGGGCCTGGTCAAGCCTATTGGTCCGAATTATATAGTCCAACGAAAGTCGTGTCCAAAATAAGTCTATACAGTGTAAAAAATATTTATTCTATTGTTGGTTTTTTTCTTTTTTTTTTTTTTTGGGTTTTTGCACAGTTAATAAATTTATTTTATTATTATGTTTATATGGGATTAAGCCACAATTATTGGTTGTAATAAAAATTATATTTTTAATTAACTTTACTTCTGCTTTGGTTACCAATACTAAAAGAAGAAGTCAGTAACAAGAATATATCAACAATAGCGGAGCAATAGAAAGTCGGAGAAACATCGCCTACAATCTTACACAAAGTACATATGCAACATACAATACAACAACACAAACCTAAGTTACATAATAATTAACATTACACAACCACATCTAAAACACAGAATACATAAACATATAATACAAAACAGCACACAAAACAGTCAGAATTTGCTATTCTTAAGGTAAAAACACCCTCAGATTATTCAACCATATGCAGGCTGTTGTCTACAAGATCGAGGCCAACTATGTCAGAACAACAACTTATACTTGGTTATGGTTATTCGTATTCGCGATAGCCAATTCCGACAGGGGGCGCTCAAGCTCAAGATTTCAAAGATGGATGATAACTTCGGGAAAACAAAAAATTTTGTCATTTGATCTCGAAGCTATAAAACGTTTAATATAAATCATTTACACGTGTGTTTTGCCAAAGTAAAAGTTGGAGTACGTTCTTCAAAGTTTATTTGTTTGTGATTCGAGTTTATACATACGGCAATTGACTCCCAAACCTGAATAAAAATAAAATTAAATGTTTGTTTTTTTACAGTATGTCTGAAGCACGGAAAGTAAAATTTACATTGTCTCAATTATTTTTGTGGTTGCAAGGTCGACAGAGATCTTTAGTTGAGGATGAGGCAGTTTTTGGAGCTGGCCACGTTATAATTTGTAAATTACGCCTTACGTTTTTTACCAATAACTTCATGAGACCTTGGGAGCAATTTAGCTGATGGAACAGCATCTTTCTTCAGTCTTCTCAATTTAGTTTCAGGTGTTACTATAAAGTAAATTAAATGTAAATATATTAAAATATAAATAATATTTTAATCAACACTTACTTGGAAAGTAATTGTTCTCAGTAAAATGTAAACTGCTCAAAGTCATACTACTTTGACTACTTGGGCTACTTGGTTATAGGTTTGCCAATTCGCAAAATGCATTGCCAAACTTTTATGTATGGAATTTTGTTTGCGAATTATAATAGGATGAACATTGAGGAACACTGCAATAGTTTTTTGAAGTCGAAGTCATTGGTAATTACAATATAAACCGGTCGCTAATATGTATACAAATTAATGACAATTTCAAGGTTTTCCCGAAGTGAATGCTTTTGAAATCTACCACCAGGCGTCGCCCACTTTGCGGTTCCTCACCAATAAAATAATCTTTTTTGAGAACGATTTCCGGGCTGGAATGGAAATCGAAACGTCCAACATTAGTTAATATAAATGTAATTTTCGTTACAACCAATAATTTGTGGCTTAATCCCATATAAACATAATATTATAATTGGACATGTCACAAGAAAGTAGTTTCAGAACTTTATTAAATTTATATTTCTGAAGAAGTATTTTTTTACTTAATGCTTCTTTATACCAATAAACAATGTTTTTGTCTAGTCTTGATAACAATCGCAAAACCAGGAAATCGTCTGTCATAATACAGATTATAATGGGAAATAAACACAAATGAGTATATATATGAAGAATTGCGTGAGGAATGTAAAGTAGAAATATTTGTCAAAGTTATCTTTAGGTAAAATTGATTACACTATAATGACGACTGTGGCCATTATCAGTAACATCACTTACTTCAATGTAGTTACGTGTACTCATATTTGAAATTAAATATCGATCACACTGACGGTTGATGTTCCATTGAGGATTACGTTACGTGTATACCATCAATTCAAAGTTTTAATTACAGGTAGTCTAAATAAAGAACTTAATTGTTTCTGTTATAAAGTGCAATAAGTTTTTTTTAAGTTTACCATCAAAATTAGTGTAATTTATGGAGAGCAAACATAAATGATAAGAAATTGAGTGACTGATACTAACAATAAACGAGGGAAAACAATCGGTTATAATTAAAAATTTAACTTTAAAAGTTTCGTTTAAACATGTATAGATTTTGAAAAAAGGACAACAAAAAAGATTCTATATACATCTACAATAAAAGATGTATATAGGAGATGATTCACATAAAAAGGATCAAAATTGTATCGATAACAAGACCGATATAAAAGATCTCGTCAATATACATCACAACTTAATAAATTTAAATATTTGCAAATGAACCATTGGCAGATATTTTAAATATGATCCTGAACCAGTCGTCGTTTATAGTGTCTTCCATGTGTTTTTAGGGTAAAATATCACTTTCTCTATGAAAAAGAAAAACAGGAAGAAAGAGAAGAACAACTCTAAACTGAAGCATTTGCCAAAATAGTTCGTAAAAATTTTCTACAATTGAATCAACAACGAAAGATTACGTTGTTAACATTCGATCTGGTGAAATTTACTTCCTTGGTACTCCGGGAGGGACAGAAAAAACATTACTAATTTTATTATTATTGGCGAGGATCAGATCGCAGTAGCTGTGGCATTGGCTTCATGTGGAAAACTGCAACTTTATTAGAAGACAGATGAACTGAAAATTCTGCCTTGAAATTACCATACAAATCAATGAAACACCCGTTTGAAACTTCGTCAAAAATAGCGCTATGACGACGATTGTACAGATATGCAAATTATTCGTTTGAAACAAATGTACGATGGCCCATAAAAACTCATTATATGCATTGGATAGAACTTTGAAAGATATTCGTAACAATCAAAACATTTTTGGTCGAGCTATGATTTTATTGTAAAACTCTTCCAATTATTCCCCAATCAACGGCTGACAAAATAAACGCATGTCTAATATCATCCAATTTGTGGCGGTACTTAAAGACACTCCACTTAACAACTAGCATGCGAGTGTTTTCGAAGTAGTTGTTACACATTGGAAAATATAAAGTAGCTATTGACACGAAAGGAGGACTTAGAGGAGCATAGAAAGTTGATTTCATTTAAATCAGTTGACACAGTTACAAACCAGGATGACGTAGAAAACTATCCTACAGAATTTTTGATTTCATTTGAATTCTCTGGACTCCCTTCTTAAAATTAACAATTAAATGTAGGGTCAGTTATTATTATGCTGCATAAGATTAAACAGACTGCGAAAAGCTAATGAATAATGTCACTGAGGCAACGATCATCAAAGAAAAATACAAAGGAAACCGACGCTTGTATTTCTTAAAATTTAATTCAAAATTTATTCCACAAAGAAAATTATTAAAGAAGTCTTTTCATATTAAAGACAAACAAATAAAATAATTACAACAAATGCTCAAATTGAGCTCCTTCGTTTAATTGACAGTGTTCAAGACGTCCAATGAATACTTGGGTTATGTTTGACAACATCACTGGTATAATTTGTAACATTTCAGTAAGAATTCTCTGTTTGAGGTCTATTAAATTGGTAGCTCAGTTCACATATACCTTACTTTTCAAATAGCCTCAAATATAAAAGTCCTTGGGATTCAAATCTGGCGACCTAGTGTGCCATTCAATGAGGCTGCGTCGTCCAATCCAGCGAGTGGCAAAAATTGCATTTAGAACAATTCTAACCACTACAGCATAATGTGGACTTGCTTCATCCTGATAAAACCAAATCTATCAAATAGATCCAAATCGAATTTATTTGACCAGGATTATTGATGTCTTAGAATTTTGCGGTTAAAAATGGAACTACGTAGGTTTGAAACATCTCTAAATACCTTTCACTCGTGACAGTACCGTCAAAAAATACGGTCCTGCAATGGTATTTCTAATAATTCCAGCCCATACATTTACTTTTGGAGATATTGGGTATAAACTGCCAATGTCCAATTGGGATTTTCTGTTGTCAATAACGACAATTTTGCTATTACCGGTACCATTTAAACAAAAAGTGGTCTCGTCGGAAAACTAGATATTATATTAAAATCAATTATTTTGATTACACAATTCTTGCATATTTTCGCAAAACTATTTCTATTATGATATTTCTCAAAAACATACTAGTGCAGATTTCTAAATCGATGTGACACAGCAAATCAATTTAATATCGACATATCCAATAGTAACTACGAACTTACTATCTGGTTGCTAAGGAATTTGACAGTACAGTCAGTTAGTACAGTCGTTAATACTTTATTTTATTGTATTGTTGATCTACAGCCCATTACACAGCCATTATCATTTGAATGGAATTGGTTATCTATAATAGATAAACAATCTACCTTCTGTATCGTACAACAATAAACCAAACCATTTGAGCATTTATTGTAATTATGTTATTTGTTTATTTTTAATATAAAATGACTTCTTTAAATTTTTTGTTGTAAAATAAATTGTGAATTAAATTTTAATAAATACGAGCACTGGTTTCCTTTACACTCTGTATACTGAAGTTTGAATCTGATGAGTTTAGTAAGGTTGTACTCAGAAAAATAAGCGCTTTTAATTTTTTAGATCAAAATATGCCTTTTCTTTAAAAAATATCAATGACGTCACATCTTAGGACGTCAGAAAGGTTAAAAAACAAAAACAAAAATGGACCTGTATGGAACGGTATTTTCTTTATTAGAGCTCTTTAAGTCGAAGGTAACCGTATGTTGTCATCTTTTTTTTATTGAGACAATTTGGCCTTTTTTTCAATTTCTATGGCTTCTCGGATAATTCTTGGTTTATAGAAGCGGATGGTTGCTATGGTTCTGAAGTTTTCAAAATCTATTTTGTGACCTGTATGAAGATGGTGTTGACCTAAAGCCGAAATTAAGTCGGACTTTCGAACAGAAATGGAATGTTCATAGATCCTATTATGGATTCTACTATTTGTTTGGTCTATATAGGATCGGGGGCAGTCTGCACAAGGAATTTAATTTGTTCCAAGTTAAAAACTCCGTGTTGTTCATTTGGAATGTTGTCTTTGATTGATCGGACAGGAGATAAAAGTTTTTGTTGGGGGGTAAATATTGTCTTTATTCCTCTTAATTTTAGAATTGTTTTGTCGATTTTGTCTGTGGGTTAAGATTGAGTGGGATATTGATGTCTGTGGATGCTCCTATTGATGTGATTTGCGCGGTAACCGTTTTGGACGAGGGCTCCTTTTAAACTAGAGAGCTCAGCGTGTCTACTTGCATCATCGCAAAGGCGTAATGATCTGGAGACAAGCGTATTAATGACTGAATTAATTTGTTAAGAGGGATGATTTGTTTTCGATAAACAGAGTGATGAAAACCTTGGGATTGCTGTTTCTTTATGATAACGTCACCAAATGACGAATGTATAACATATCGTAGCCAACAAGTGGGTTTATTGATGTGGACAGTGCTGGGGTCTCGAAGTCTTTCATAAAGATATTGGCAATTACTGGAGATCGGGGCGGGGACACCATTTATTTGTCTATATATATATATATATATATATATATATATATATATATATATATATATATATATATATATATATATATATATTATATATATATATATATATATATATATATATATATATATACAAGAATTACTGGATATTCGTGACTGTCAATATAAACTAACAACACAGTTTATTAGGGTTGCAGTCAGAAAGTTGGCCGGGATGTTAATGAAACACTCTTATGACTTTTTGTCTAGCTTTCGGAATGGTTTTATTCCTTTTTTAAGACACTGTAATAAGAAAAAGTGTAAATATTTATAAAATATCACAAATCTTCAGTGCAACTTACTAGTCGTTGAGATTATTCATAAAAGCATAGACACTCAACATTAATAACACACACATAAAATATAAAATAGTGGACAAAATACATTTTAAAATTCTTTAAAATTTAGGTAAAAATAGTAAAAATTTTGTTGTCATCTTTTACTGGTGTGTTTTAACTCTGGCACATAGAGAACAAAAAGAAAAATCCTATGATTAAAAAGTAATTAGGTGTACTTAATATCATATTTCTTTTTAAGAAATACTAGAGGCCCATCTTAGGTGATTTTAATTTTTAAACCTGTCTTAATGGTATGCAACATGTTATGCATATAAACTGTAATTTGTGTTGGTACGGGTACAGGTAGATATTAATTTTATTTTGGATGTTTTTCCAGTAAGTAACAATAAATGTTGCTCAGTTTATCTATGTCCGACTTTTTATTGATGCAAGATGTACTCGATTTTATGGAACACATTTCCAAGAAAACACATTTTGAATGGTTCTTTTCCTTTGCCAAAATACAGGAATCCTCGAAATTAAATTCATGTTTCAACGTTAATGCATGTTCTGTCAATGCACATGCATTTTTTTTTTGGTGCCAGAGTTAAAACACACCAGTAAAAGATGACAACAAAATTTTTACCTAAATTTTAAAGAATTTTAAAATGTATTTTGTCCACTATTTTATATTTTATGTGTGTGTTATTAATGTTGAGTGTCTATGCTTTTATAAATAATCTCAACGACTAGTAAGTTGCACTGAAGATTTGTGATATTTTATAAATATTTACACTTTTTCTTATTACAGTGTCTTGAAAAAGGAATAAAACCATTCCGAAAGCTAGACAAAAAGTCATAAGAGTATTTCATTAACATCCCGGCCAATTTTCTGAAACCCTAATAAACTGTGTTGTTAGTATATATATATATATATATATATATATATATATATATATATATATATATTGTTATGATATGTAAAATCGAGAAAAATATTGGTTTGTTTAAAAATATTTCAAAATTCAATAACATTAAAATAATTCAGATAAGTAGAATAATATCCAACAAACATTTCGAAGAAGGAGAGTTATTAATTTCTTGAATTACCTGTACCAAACAAAAAGTAAGCTTTGCATAAATTATTTCTTTGTTATACTTGAGTGACCCGCATAATTTTAAGTGAAAACAAAAAGACAATTGAACGGGGTTTTCCAAAATACATTAATGCAGTGATTAGAGACAAATAGAAGAGATTTTAGAAAGTGGTTTTTGTTAGTTTTAAGAATTATAGAAAATATTATTTGTAAATAAGTTTTAGGAAATTTTATAATTATAGGTAAAAATTTGTTTGTTATCGAAATGAAAAAATGGGGGAATTGTGACGAGTTTTGATTGGCGGAGATTGAAAAAGGTTGGATAAGTATGTAGGAAAAAGTTTAGCGAGATTGAGGAGAGAGAAAAGATAGAGTCAGTTGGTTTCCAAGTCTGTGAGAGGAACAGTGATTGTTCTCTGGCGGTTCCTGAAATGTAGCAAGCAGTAGTGTTGAATGTTAGTGAGTTTTTGTGGAGTTAGTGTATCTGACAGAAGCTGAAGCAGCAAAATATTGTAAGTCATATTTCTCTACTTATATTCCAAGAGTCACTGTTCAGGCCAACGAGAGATTCAGTTTATCGTAAAGAGAAGATATTCCAAGAGTCATTTTTCACTCGGGCCAACGAGAGATTCAGTTTATCGAGAGGAGAAAGGCTATCATAATTTGAATGATTTGTGCTTTTGAAGGAGATCATTAAGGACGATATACTTGCAACAATCTGTGTAAGATTGCTGATTACATAGGGAGCGGTCGAGAGGAGATAATATAGTCCACAAGGAACAAGGATTTGGACCACTCATCATCAAAGAGAGATATTTTTGTTTCTGCAGTTTTTTTTCTTTTATTGATAATAAAATTTTTACACGTAATTGAGAAAGGATATAAATATTTTGATTAGGAGAGTTAGAATAGTTTGGGATTTTGAGATTTCAATTAATATTGTTTGTACCATTAATTTTGATTGTTCACGTACGGAGAACAAAATTTTGAGAATCCTTATATGAGATTTGTTTATTGAAAACCTTTGAGTGTGAATTATTTCATTATTTTTATTTCAATATATAGTGTTAGATCATATGTGTTTATTATTATTCCGGTATTCTCTGGACCTTACCTTTCACATGTAATAGCCTAGATATTGAAGCACGAATTTAACCCTGAGATAAAAGAATTAAAAATTGTGATAGAGTCATAATCATATCATTTAAATAATTTTAATCAATCAAAAAAATTAATTAGCTAATTATTGCTTGGCGCATCAAGACTTTAAATATCACAATAACTGGCTTCCAAAACGTGGGGCTTGAAAATATCGCAGCTTTACATTTGAAGGAAGGGAAAGAGATCTGGAATAAGTACAGGTGATCCAGAGATAAAAACATATAACATTGAGGGAATTTGAATTTGAAAGTATTTTGACAATTTTTCCAGGGAATATAAATTTGATTTATTGATTGATCGTAGTTAGTGGATATTTACTGCTATTGAATTATTTGATTTTATTTTCTTTACCAATCATACATTTGATATTTATTTTGAATTATTTGAATTTTACTGATTGCATATTTGATATTTGTCGTGAAAATTTAATACATTTGGGGAGAAATATTGTCGTGTTCTGAAACATATAGAGTGTTGTAAAATTTCACATTTGGCGGGGACAAAAACGTTAACGAAAAGAAACAACATGTCGACCACAAGGAGTCAAAGCAAAATGCAAGAAAGGAAGGAGGATAACAGAGAAGAGGAAACAATTGTTGAAGAAGGATCGGATAATGAAGGAAATGTTACAATAGTTAAGGAGAAAAAAGAATTATCAGGAATAGAGAAAATATTACAACTAATGCAAATACAGACACAAACAATAGAGAAAAACCAAAATGAAACATCAAAGAAAATGGATAAAATGGATAGAAATCAACAAGAAACAAAACAAACAATAGAACTAAATAACAGAAATATAGAGCAGCGTTTGGAAAACTATGAACAAAAATTAGAAGAAAATGATAGAAAAATGGAAAAGCGTTTGGACAAATATGAAAATGAGGTAAAAGTCTGTTTAGAAAAAGTCAGAGAAGAAACAGAGAGGAAACTAGAGATGCAGAGAGAAGAAATAGAAACTAAAATGAAAGATATTAAGACTGTACAGAAAAAGGAATTAGAACAGTTAGAAACAAAATTTGAAATGGCTTTACAAGAAGACAAGAAAGAAATAGAAAAACAAATTGAGGATATCAGAAAACAACGAGAGATGGGAGACAGGAGAGAAGTACTCATCCAAAGTCCGGGTGACATAAAAATACAGTTTGGCGGGGATATTCGGAAAACACACCCAGTACCGTTTGTTAAAAATTTGAAAACCAAATTACAACATATTAGATATTTTGACGATTGCAAAGAAACAATTAGAAACCATTTGAAAGAAGGAGCAGCGTTATGGTATGAAAGCAAGGAAGATGAGTTTGAAAATTGGACAGATTTTGAAAATAAATTTCTCAACTATTTCTGGGGGAAAAATAAACAGAGAGAAATCAACCAAGAGCTACAGAATGGAAAATATCACGAAAAAATGGGAATATCTGAAGAAAGATATGCTTTGCAGATATATAACAATTCAAAATATCTAGAATACAAATATTCTACCGAACAGCTGGTAGAAATGATCAGCAGACATTTTGAGGAAACGTTGGAAGATCACGTGATTTTGAGAAACTATCAAGATATTGATAGTTTGTGCCAATTCCTTCAATTAAAAGAAGCGAAAAGAAAAGAAATGAGAAATAGAAGACAACATGACCAATATAATGGACCGGAAAGAAGGTATTCATCAAATTATGACCAGAGAAACCGACATCCCAGATCAACAAACGAATATAGGCCGAGAAATTACAATAATTACAATAGACAACAAAATTACGATAACAGGAATGACACACAACAGAGAACATATGAAAATCACAACAGGAATAGAGATGCACAAAATCCTCCGAATAGGAATACTAACGAACAAAGGGACGATAGAAATAACCAGAGCTTCCAACAACAAAATAGAAGGGAGATGAATCATGTAGCAATAGGAAACGACAGACAAATTTCTAATTCTAATCTAATATTTTTAGATGCATTTATAAAACATAAAGCGATTAAAATTGTGATTGATTCTGGATCGGAGATATCGCTAATCAATAAAAAACTAGTAAAAGAATTAAATTTGGACATATTTGTGTATAAGATTCCTAGGGTTGATTTAGTGGGTGCAAACAATAAAAATTTGACGACAGTAAACGAAGGCTTGGGAGTACAGATAAGAGTGGGAAACAAATTCCATATTATGAAATGTGTGGTGATTGAAGATTTAAATCATGATATGATAGCGGGAATTGATGAATTGAGGAAAAAAGATATCACCATAAATTTTTCGGAAAATAAACTGGAAATCAGAGCAGAACCAGACAACACAGGAGAAGAAAAGCAAACAGATAGGAAAACAAATTCTGGAAGGATCAATGCACAGGAAAAACGCAAAGAAATCGATATGACTGTAGAGGATAAACCGAAAGTACAAGAACAAGATCTAACAGAAAAGAAAAAGAGAAGGAAGAAAAAGAAGAAGAGTTCGAAAAGAAAGCAGGAAAATAAGATGGAGACCAGAGAAAAACAGGAAATAGAAGGTACAGAAGAATTGTTGGCAACCGACGATAAAACAGAATGGAAGCAGGAAGAAAAAGAAGGTATCATCAGAGAAGTGAAAGGAATAGAAACATGGTGCTCGGAATACCAAAGGGAATTAGAGGATAAAAAGAAAACAGAAGAAAAAATGGCACTGATGGACGAGAATCCAGAATTTTGTGAAGAAGTATTATGGACAGTGAACACATGTGAACAAAAGGTGGATGAAAGAAAAATAAATTGTGGAAAAAACATGGAGAAGGAAATAGAGAAGATTTTAGGAAACCATGGAGATTTTGTTAATAAAGTAAATCAAGTGGTTAAAAATTATGAACTTTCTTTTAAGGGAAAATACTTGGAAAAATTTAAAACGAAAATATATCCAATCCCGTATAAAGACAGGCAATATACGGGGTATTTTAACATTCACGACATTTGTCAGTATCATAAGTAGATTTTAATAACATAGTGAAATAATTTGATCCTAGAAAACTTTTGTCATTTTTAAAATTTAACAAAGAGTTTTCGGCAGATCAAATGGCGGGGATTTGTTATGATATGTAAAATCGAGAAAAATATTGGTTTGTTTAAAAATATTTCAAAATTCAATAACATTAAAATAATTCAGATAAGTAGAATAATATCCAACAAACATTTCGAAGAAGGAGAGTTATTAATTTCTTGAATTACCTGTACCAAACAAAAAGTAAGCTTTGCATAAATTATTTCTTTGTTATACTTGAGTGACCCGCATAATTTTAAGTGAAAACAAAAAGACAATTGAACGGGGTTTTCCAAAATACATTAATGCAGTGATTAGAGACAAATAGAAGAGATTTTAGAAAGTGGTTTTTGTTAGTTTTAAGAATTATAGAAAATATTATTTGTAAATAAGTTTTAGGAAATTTTATAATTATAGGTAAAAATTTGTTTGTTATCGAAATCAAAAAATGGGGGAATTGTGACGAGTTTTGATTGGCGGAGATTGAAAAAGGTTGGATAAGTATGTAGGAAAAAGTTTAGCGAGATTGAGGAGAGAGAAAAGATAGAGTCAGTTGGTTTCCAAGTCTGTGAGAGGAACAGTGATTGTTCTCTGGCGGTTCCTGAAATGTAGCAAGCAGTAGTGTTGAATGTTAGTGAGTTTTTGTGGAGTTAGTGTATCTGACAGAAGCTGAAGCAGCAAAATATTGTAAGTCATATTTCTCTACTTATATTCCAAGAGTCACTGTTCAGGCCAACGAGAGATTCAGTTTATCGTAAAGAGAAGATATTCCAAGAGTCATTTTTCACTCGGGCCAACGAGAGATTCAGTTTATCGAGAGGAGAAAGGCTATCATAATTTGAATGATTTGTGCTTTTGAAGGAGATCATTAAGGACGATATACTTGCAACAATCTGTGTAAGATTGCTGATTACATAGGGAGCGGTCGAGAGGAGATAATATAGTCCACAAGGAACAAGGATTTGGACCACTCATCATCAGAGAGAGATATTTTTGTTTCTGCAGTTTTTTTTCTTTTATTGATAACAAAATTTTTACACGTAATTGAGAAAGGATATAAATATTTTGATTAGGAGAGTTAGAATAGTTTGGGATTTTGAGATTTCAATTAATATTGTTTGTACCATTAATTTTGATTGTTCACGTACGGAGAACAAAATTTTGAGAATCCTTATATGAGATTTGTTTATTGAAAACCTTTGAGTGTGAATTATTTCATTATTTTTATTTCAATATATAGTGTTAGATCATATGTGTTTATTATTATTCCGGTATTCTCTGGACCTTACCTTTCACATGTAATAGCCTAGATATTGAAGCACGAATTTAACCCTGAGATAAAAGAATTAAAAATTGTGATAGAGTCATAATCATATCATTTAAATAATTTTAATCAATCAAAAAAATTAATTAGCTAATTATTGCTTGGCGCATCAAGACTTTAAATATCACAATAACATATATATATATATATATATATATATATATATATATATATATATATATATATATATATATATATATATATATATATATATATATAATCGCAGGTATTTTGGACAATCAAGAAAGTTATCTCTAGTGGAATCGACACAAACACTGAAAAAATAATAATTAATTATTTAACTTACTGAAATTTTTTGTTTCCAATTCTTCAGAAACGTGTTTAATTATTTAAACGAATTTAATTGGTTATTGCTTATTGACTATTGATTTATTGGCCAGGAGGATTATTTTAACTTCAAATTAAATGATAAAAATACAACATGCGATAATTTTTTAAATCGGACCAATGAAATTTTTTATCGGTATAATAAAAGCAATTTTAAAACAAATGCAAAATTATAATATAAAGAACAATATATAAAATTATTAAAGCATTTACCTTTACCTTACCAATTATGCAAAGGTATAAACTAATATGAAAATAGGCCAACAAAAATATTGACCAACACTTATATGCTTATATATCAAAAACCAAACTTTATTTATCCATTTATTGAGACAATTTTTATTAAAAAATTACCATGAATAGATTTTACCATTTGTAATTTCACAAATATTTTTTTTCGTTTTTTTTTGTGAAGCATATACTCTGCAAAGGTATGGTTTTTGGTTACAATGTTTCAAATAATTGAAACAGTTCATAGTCTTATTAAATGATAATCATATACAGAATTTTTTATATTTTATGAAAGCGAAATATTTACAATTAGAAAATTTATAACACAATGTAAATGTCCATCCATAGTCTCACATTTTTTGGAGGTAACCAGGTATATTGTTATTGAGGCATCCTGCTTATCTATTTGCTCTTTGTGCTTAATCTCTTATTTCTCTTTTAAAGTCTCCATAGCTATATGTAATCATCAATAACCAATTTAAAGACAAATAATTCTAACCTCCAAAATGTATTTATTACAGAGAAAAATTATTGTAACATGTAAAAACGCTTCACATAACAAAGGTACGTTAACAATGAATTAGTCGAAATAGAAAACTTGGTAAACAGTTGTTTCCAGTGTTTATCATCAAATATTTTACGTAAATCCACCGTGTATCAGTTTCCCTTTACAAGCGGTGTGAACTTTTATTGGCCAACAGATGTGTCTATGAATATTTGATAAATCAAAATATTGATAATGTGCAGACGTATCTTATAATCCATGACAAGACAGAAAACAGTAATTTGTCAGTCTAAAGATTCGTACATTTTTTATGAACCTTCGTATACGTAACAAAACCCAGTGAATAGAAGCCGGGTCATCTGAATAAATAAAGAGTGCTCTTGAATATTTACCTTTTGAAATTACTCATACAATTTAACAAAAAGCACAATACTTTTGTTAATGTATGTGCTTTTCATACTTATTGTTAAGATTATTACCCTCAGAAGATACAAATAGCTGCAGTAACTTAGTCACAGAATTTAAAGACTCTTATTAAAAGATTTAATTGCCAAAATGTAATTAAATATTTGATACTTGCTCGCAACATATTTTAAAATTCAAATCAGCTATAAAAATAATTTCGTTAGGTATACAAACATTTGCGTATAGTAATTTCCCAGAAGATAAATTGCTTGACAAAAATAGGCAGACACGATTAAATTTAATTGAAATTAAAATTAATAAAACACGTTAAATCATTCACCTTTCGACATTTAACATTTCTTCTTTTCCCACCTTCAAAAATACTTTTATTATCATCATCAATGGCGCTACAACTCTTCGTGAGTTTTTGCCGCGTTTATTATTGCCTTCCATGTTTGTCGGTCCTGTGCCAGTAATTCCCATTGTCTCACTCCCATTTTATCTAGATCTTCTTTGACTGCATCTTTTCACCTTTTTCTAGGCCGCCCTACAGACCTTCTTCCCTCTGGCCTTTCCCAGAACACATTGTTAATAAGGCGATTGTCGTTACTGCGTATCACATGCCCTGCCCATCTGAGTCTATTGACCAAGAAACAAAAACGGGGTGGCTATAATAGTAAATAACTATAACTAATAAATAGTAAATAACTAATAATAGAAGTTAAAAAATGCGTACTTAGTTTTGTAGGAATATCAGATAGAGTTGCAGTACTCAAAATAATGCTAAACCAATTAATGTGAACATTATTCAAGCATATGCTCCAACTTTGGAAAGCTCAGAGCAGGAAATAGAAATATTCTATGAACAATTGAAAGAATCCCTAAAATATACCAAAAAACAAAAATTGAATATTCTGCTAGGAGATTTCAACGTCAAAGTAGGCAAAGGAGGTGTTGGCAATACTGTGAGACACTTTGGACTAGGAACGCGAAATGATAGATGAGACCGCCTTGTTCAGTTCTGCCAGGAAACGGATGGTGCAATAATAAACATATTTTTCCAATTACCACCTCGAAGACTCTACACCTCTCCAAATTTACAGCTGACTGTCCAAAAAAAAAAATGATTAGAAACCAGATTGACTACATCATCATCAACAAACGATTTAGAATTATAGATATAGAATTTCGTAAAATCCGCAAAAACATATCCGGGGCAGATGTTCCATCAGACCATAATCTTTTACTAGGACGTTTCAAACTCCATATGAAAAAAGTCCATAAAAGAAAAGCACAAAAACGTCCGAACATCCAAAAGTTGAAAGAAAAAACCACAATAGACGAAGTCAAAGAGGAGATCAGAGGTTCATATTGGATTATGGATGTATCTTGTACGACTCTGCTAGTTTAGAGATTTTAAACAAAATAGATATCTTACATAACTCAGTCCTACGTGTATATCTTGGTGCTATGAAAACAACTCCAGTCGAACCTCTTCATGTAGAAGCTATTGAGCCTCATTTAAATCACAGAGGGCAGTTCCTTGCAGAAAAATTTCTTCTTAAAATATCCAGAAACAACATTAATCTATATTCAAATATAGTAGTATTAAATAAACAAGATCTGACAAATAAATATTGGTCGAAGAAAAATTCTCCACTAATGTGTATCGCACTTTAATCTAATCAAGATATCCTTAGTGATTTATATGATCCCAGCTCAACTTTGTTAGATCTTTATGATTACAATTCATTGTTTTTAAATATAAAGATCGTAAAGCCTTCATATAGCGATAGTTTTCACATTAACATTAACTTATTATACTCAATACTTGCAAGCTTCGAGGAACCTGTGGCAATATATACCGATGCTTCGAAGTCCAAGGATGGTGTGGGATGTGCTTTTTATATTGCCTCCAAAAATATTAATTATTCCTACAAACTGGATAACATATTTTCTATATTTAGTGCTGAAGCCATTGCAATCTACGAAGCGTTGACATTTATATCAGTCTACAATTATTATTGATTCTGCAATAATTATATCGGACTCCCTGTCTGTTTTAAATTCCTTGGTTTTGGCTACATACCCAAGTTACTCCTCCAATTATATCATATATGGAATTAAAAAACGGATTTTAGAACTGCAAAAAGTTAACAAAAACATTAATTTTGTATGGGTTAAACCACATATCGGTCTTGAACATAACGAGTATGTGGATATGCTAGCAAAAAAAGTGTAAAAAATGGTTTGACCAATAAACTCCCTGTCAGTTTTTATGATGCAGTAGTTTATATTAGAATGAAATATCTCAATATTTGGAACGAATGTTGGTCACAACATACTTATACCAACCCTTCTAGATACTGCAGTATACAAAATCAAATACCGAATAAAACGTGGTTCCAGTCATATAATTATTCAAGAAAATATATCACAACTGTAACACGTCTTAGATTTGGCCACGCCTGTTATCCCCTACATCTACATAAAATTCATGTTCTCGAAAATGATCTTTGTCAAAATTGTGCCAAAAAAGGTGATTATAATCATATTTTTTCGAATGCCAAAAATATAAGAATGAAACAGATAAATTTATTCAACAATTACATGATCTTAATGTACAGGTCCCGTTTAATATCCTTAGTCTCTTAGCTAATGGAAATGAGACAATTTATAATGCATTAGTAAAATTTCTGTCAAGTACCAAAATAGTCTTGTAGTGTCAACTATCAAAAAAATATATGTATATGCAAAATTGTGGTGAGCAACTTAGACAGTCCATAGCAAAGCAACTGTCGGATTGAGACCTCGGAAGCCCTGAAGAAGACATCAGAGAGGATGTCGAAAGCTCGGCCCAATGGATATCGACGCGGTTCAACCCGGAAGACTGGTGAGTTTAATATTAATTTTTATAATAGTATTAATCTTAGCTCTAGATTTAATTGTACTAACCGCGGAAATCTTTCCGAACATATATATATATATATATATATATATATATATATATATATATATATATATATATATATATATATATATATATATATATATATATATATATATATATATATATATATATATATATATATATTATTACTAATTGATACTTATCTTTCTACACTTTGTACTTACTCTCAAGTAACATATTCGATCTGATATCGCATGTAAATCTACAAATGCTTTGTTTCCTTCCTCAAACTACCAGGGTACTTTTAGCTATTTTGCTCTCTTGAAAACTCTTTGCTCATAAGTACTTTACACATTCCATGTCGGAATGTTTACTATTATTTTGGATTGCTGCCTTTTTTTGCTTATTTTCCCCTTTTCAGAGTCGTCTTTCTTTTCCTTACCATTTTGGTAACATGTCTCCTAAATTTTACTAAATTTTTTATAAATTTTCCCAAATTTCTTCTTTCTAAATCGTTTTCAATGATATTTAATGAAAACAATTTAAATATATTTCCTATACATTTTATTTTATTAAAAGTATGAGGAATATAAGTCAAAATGATTTAAATTTGTTTTTTTTTTAATTTTCGTTAGGGAATTTTTAAGCAGTTGTAGGAAAGTCATTCATGACATGAATCTATGAAATAAACTGAAAATAATTTACAGATAGATACATTTGTGGCTGATTCCAAAAATATGTAATAATTAGAATATCTACTAAATTCATCTACTCAAGAGCCGTACGAGAATTTCCATTAAAAAAAAATATGACAAATTTTATCTTTATCTAGGGTCAAATTCTAAAACAAGAAATTCAAGTAATTGAAGATAGATAAATTCAATAAAGTAATTATAAAGGAAGTTCCATAAAGAATATACTCTTATACAAATAAGATATTTTAAAACTTAAGTAGAACTATTACACCATTACAGTAATATCTATGTATACACTTACCTGTAAGATAAAACTTACGGTTCAATCGATAAAAACAATATTTAAAGTTTAGCGTGCGTGAAAAATGTTTAAAATCGTTCTGAAGGCGTAACAAGCTGCACAAGGGAATATTTTAAATGGTAATTGCCTTCATCTCGCAAGTCACGAATAAAAAATGTGTAATTACTGCACTAGCAAAAAAAATGTAGTTATATATAATATATATAGTAATATAGGTTCACGCACACGCATGTATAAATATAAACAAAAACATTTAATATATATATATATATATATATATATATATATATATATATATATATATATATATATATATATATATATATATATATATATATATATATATATATATATATTTATATGAAAGGTTTCGATAAATTTCCACGATGAAATAAAATGAAAATTACTAAGTTCTTGGGAAGAACCGCGTTGAAAATTTGAAACTCGACGTTTTGGCACCCATTTTGAAGTCATTATCAAAGGGGATACGGTTCCTTTCCAGTTTGAGGTCTCAATCTGCCTACTCCCCTCACTCGTTTCAGCGACCCCCGCCAAAACCCATCCCGTTCAGACCGTTTCCACGCATACTGTTCCCGCGCATACAGCATAGAGTATAAAAGCTACTACTATCACCATATGGGATGTAAGGGCTTGTCAAAATATAGCCACTTATACACTCCCACGGTGCCTTACAGAGGACCTTCGACCAGTCTATTCGAAGTACCCTCTGCGTATCTTCCATCTTAGGTATTTCTTACACAGGAAATAAATGAAACTCGGATTAGGAGGTGGGCAAGGCCCAGCCACAGAGTCTAAAATGTTCGTAGAACTGGAGCAGCGCCCCGACATCGGACTCCCAGGGTGCAGAGACCCTATTTGGGAGCCGAGACTAGACTGATCCGAGAGCTGAAAAATGTCGCATATTTGAAACCATTGTTCGTCTTTTGTGTTTTTTTGGGTGTTTTTTTTTTGTGTTGGTTGATTCTGCTGTCCAGTTTTAGGCTTTTGCCTCTTCAGGACGTGTTTGTCTTTGTAGTGGATGTGTGCTGGCACTGGATTTTGATGTTGTATCCACTGGTGGGCGGTGTGTTTGTTTGTTGGTTGGTTGTTGCTGCTCCCAGCTAGTCCTGGACAATCGGGGGCGAAAGGCATGTAGTGAACGGTTCTTTTCAGAATTTATTGAATCTAAAACAGAGATTAGTAAATATATGAAATTGAGTTATGAATTTATTAAATTCGTATATGTATATCGCGGCCCGTGAGGGCAGCTGTGGACTGGTACCTCAGAAAATAGAAAATAGACAGGTATCGTTGTGCATAGGGAATCGCATATTTATTAGCATATTAATATGTATACGACATTTTCAGATCTCTCGGCCAATAGAAAAATATAAAGATGTTCAAAGGCGGGGCGATGCGCATCAGGGTGCGTATTAGTCAACGACTAAGGCACCAGGATGACACTACACAGGGTTAGGACAAGATACTTCATCCACGAAGCCACAAGAAGACTCTTAAAAACAAGATACATCCTCGATAGAAACCGTATACAGAGGATGTACAGAACCAAACATAGGCGTATCGACCATCTGATCAGCAATTAGCCAGGTGGTTGCAACGTCGACCAAGCAGGAAAGTATGTACGATGCCAAAAGACGTACCTACAGAAAAAGATGTCTAGGAGTCAACCAGTAGATGGTGCAGATGCGGGACATCAGAAGAAAGAAGATCAAATTTTTAGGTTGAAATATCTTCAGTTGCAATGTTAAATTATAATGGTAATAAATGTTTTTATTTTATTTTTCTATTTTTTTTTAGTCCAGTTGTCACTCGACACTGAGGAGTAGGCAGATTGAGATCTCAGTACCATTTGACGGTTCTTGTATTTCTACAGAATATACTGGTACGTCACGAGTGAGGGAAGTAGAGAGATTGAGACCTTGAACTCGAACGGAACCGTATCAACGTTTTAAATTCTCAACTCGGTTGAGTAATTTTAAACTACATCACTTCTTTATCCAGAAGTTTTGAACTGCGTCTGGTCCAGAAGATTTTCCGTTATAAAGCTCTTTTATAATGTTCAAAACTTCTTTAGTGGCGAAGGGTTCAAAGGGAGTAGTTTTGTAGTGCTGGCAGTTGTGCGCCATATCTTTAATGCATCCATCATTGGCGTTTAGACCAGCTGGTATAGAAAGTTGCTTCTCCTAAAACTAATGAATTTTTTCTTGGCTTGGGTACCTTTTTTCATTGTTTACAATGAAATTGAGTTTTCTATAGAACGCCTTCGCTAAATACTCAAAAAGTGTATTGTCTTATTTCCGGTTGTTCCTAAGTTTGTATCTCCGTGAGTGGCGGATAATAAACTAAGAGTTTTTGTTAAAATGTATCCAGGTATTTTTCAACTATGTTGTTTTCTGGAAGTTATAAGTGTCTCAAAGAGTTCAGCATTATTTCTTTTGCTCTTTTGATTAATTCTCTACTTCTCACCCATCGAATGAATTCCCCAATACCCCAAAAATATGCAAAAGTTTAATCTTCCTTAGTGAACAGAATTGAACACCTCCCCAGAGTTTAATTTTGTTATCGTTATAATTATGTTGTTATATAAAACACTTCGTCGTGTTTTGATATTAATGCCCATAATATTAGCAATTGCTATTGCTAAACAGTAAATCAGCATATCCAAATATTGTAATATACTGGGTATTTGCCAGTCCGTCACACTATCAAAATGTGATCTGCTGTTTCTTCTTCTAGGTGACAGAATATACATAGGTCATCATCTGCCAACGATTCTGACAGTATTCTGGCTTGTTTTTCGCATTACTGTAGACCTTTTACAACATATCCAAAGATATCCTTAAATCCATACCAACATTGGTAAATAGATTGCTGACTTAGAGTGAATTATATTAAATAAAAGCTAAATAAAACTTTCAAACCAGTTCAAACTGATAACGCAGTCAGTTCAATAACAAAAAGGTAAACAAAATCTAAAAATAGGGTAAATAAAAAGTAATGATTTTAAATGTTTATTGTGTTGTTAAATATATAAAACAATTAATTTGTTCTTTCTTTTACATATAAAAGAAACCCATTTTCTGCTAACACTTGCACACATGAGAAAACTGTAATCTCATCAAGATCTCAAAACCAATATTTCATAGTGAGGGTATCCAATTTCTTTACCATCAAACGGAATATAACATGTCCCGTGACTTGGATGTACCTGGAAATAAATAACTGTTTTTGTATACTAGAAAATAACTTATTTATATAAAGACAACATAATCATCATCATCAGTGGCATTACAACTCGTTATGAGCCAAAGCCTTTTTCAGAACAATCTTCCATTCGCCCCTGTCTCTGGCAACTCTTCTCCATGCTTTAACTCGGATGGATTTTAGATCATCCTCTATGTTATCTTGATACCTAAGTTTTGGTCTTCCTCTGTCTCGTCTTCCCACTGGTCCTCTTCGGTCGAAAATTGTTCTGATCGTTGCATCTTCATTTCGCCTAATTACATGTCCTATCCATCGAAGGCGTGCTAATTTAATACATTTTATAACGTCAGGTTCCCCAAAACTTCTATAAAGACAACATAATATCAACAGCAAAAATGTGACAAATCTCCACAAAAATTAAAAATAAATCAATTAAAAGAAAAAATAATAATTCTTATAATATAATAGTTGACCCCTAAAAATCATACAAACAAGCTGAATATTGCAGAGAATATTAATTTTGGGTCCCCAAAAAAGATAAAAAAATTCCACTTTTACCCCTCTTTTTTCCCTCTTTTACCTTCCTCACACGGGGGTAAAAACACAAAAAAATGCCTCACATTTGTTACCAAATCTCAAAACTAAAATTTCATGCAATAGGTTTTAAAGCTTAGGCTCTAGTAACTGAAACTTCAGTGGCCAGTCAATGAAAGGAATAGATTGTATTGATCTCGTGAGAATCATAAAAATGGCAAAACACAAAAACTGTGTACGAAAGCTGAACTCTTAACATTTTTGTTTAAAATTATCTCAGCTACATTTTTTATTTGAAACATTTTTTCTAAGGTGTACAGATTCTTGGTAAATTAATTTTTTTGCGTTTTTATCCCCCTGCGAAGGGGGTTTCGGGGAGAAACTCGGGGGTAAAAGTGGTAAACTTTTTTGCATCTTTTTTGGGGTACCAAAATTAATATGCTCAGCATAATCCAGCTTGTTCGTATAATTTTTAGAGCATTTTCGTCTCTGACGACTGGAGTATAAATTAAATATACATTTTCGAACTGGAGTACTAATGTGTTGCATGTTTTCTACAGTGTTTTATGGTGGTGATTCATAGAAGATAACAGAAGCGTTAGAAAAGATAATGAAATCATTTAAATTGGGATGTTATCGACAAATGTTTAGAATATCATGGTCAGTCATACAACTTGGATAAATATTAAAGTCCTTCAAAAAATATGAACAGCAAGAGTTATTCAATCTACTTAATGAAAGAGAAATAAATTATTTGTGTGAGAAATTAAAAATATTGTTCTGAAACTATTTTCTTGTTGCATCCTAATTGTGGCAATTACTATTTTAATTCGAAATAAGAAAATAAAAATGTGTGTATTAAAAATAAATAATAAACCCAACAATGAACAAGAAACAACAAAGAATTGTATTTATAAAGTACCTTATGAATGCGATCATTTTTATTTAGGTGAAACGTCAAGACCATAAAATGTTAGAATAAGGAACATCAATATTATATTAAAAATAGAGAATTTTATAGATCTCAAATATGTAAACACGCATGAGAAAATAAGCATACGGTTCAATGAAAACATTCATATATAGTCCTGAAAGAAATAGATGGTAAAAAGGGAAAAATCAAAAAGGCGGCTCTAATTATGCTGAATGTAATGCAATTGGATCTGGTTACCTATATTAAAAGAAGAAATCAATAAAAAATACCACTATAAATAAGTCAATAACATATGGACATTATGTTTTTAAATAACATACATATAAAATAAGAGTTTAGTGTTTATTGAAAGTAAACTAAGTGTAAGACCAAATATTATCCCGACCATGTCGGGATAGTACAGTATAGCCCGAAATAAACAGTACTAAAACTGAAACAATGAAGCCTCTTTGTGCGTACTGCCATACCCAAATTAACTAGTATATATCTGTCAAGTAATCCTTAAAAAATTAATTAGTAAGGCCTAATTGTTAAAAATAGTGTTACAGAGGATAAAGTG
Source organism: Diabrotica undecimpunctata (assembly GCF_040954645.1). Taxonomy (NCBI): domain Eukaryota; kingdom Metazoa; phylum Arthropoda; class Insecta; order Coleoptera; family Chrysomelidae; genus Diabrotica; species Diabrotica undecimpunctata. The sequence goes on along the minus strand of NC_092805.1, from coordinate 143,571,650 downwards.
TTTCTGTTGGAGCATTATTTTCGCTCATACGGAATCGGGACGTCGTGGTGCAAAATCTTGGATACGTGTGTGATCAATTCCCACAACAGTTTAATAAACATTCTCCAAGTAATGCTGTAATTTTAAAGATTATTAAAAAGTTTATAAATATGTGTAATATATTGTGCCAACGAAAAGGAATCTCGGGCCTCCCAGGACAGTTAATAACAACAATAACCATGAAAGTATTTTTAAGCGAATCTTGGAAAATCCGAAAGCCAGCCAGACAATGACAGCATTGCATCGTTGCTTAAAAAGAACTTCCTTGCAAAGAATCCTGAAGGAGCTGGGTGCATTTTCGTATGGGATTCAGGTATATCAACAATCTTCGCACAAATCGGTTTCTGGGTTTTGCCAGACCAGCTGAAGTTGAAGACCAGAAGAAGTTGCTTTACATCGTGCAAAGGTGAGTGTGGTGTGCATTTTCGGGGCACAGAATCCGTATTTTATTAAAGAAAATGGTAGGCAAGTCACACCTAATCAATAGAGGTAAACACAAATTTTAACACGCTCTATCCCTGATCGACGTCAATTCTGTCGTGCACGTAATTTGTCATTTCGAGACCGATTTTTCCAGCAGGACTTGGCAACTTGCCACACTACTGTCGCAGTTCGTCAAGTTGTTCAGGGACATTTTCCAAGCAGATATATTTCACAATATACTTACTTCCCTTATCCTTTACATTCTCCAGACCTTACACCTCCAGACGCATACATTTGGGCCATGGCTAAAACTGCGGCATTTGAATCGATTAATTAAAGGATGCCGTTAGAGCCTTCTTCGCGGACCTGAGACGACTTTTATTCCATAACATGACGAGAAACTTGAAACATCAGTATGAAGTCTGTCTTAAGCGAGGAGAAGAGCTTAAGTGTCATATAAATTGTTTAAAACAATAATAAAATTACAAGTTCGGTACTGTTTATTTTGGGCTATACAGTATTATCAGTTTTTTTTTGTTTTTTTCCTCATAATTTACTATGGAATCACTAACAAGAAAGTTTTACTGTGATCATTGCATGTGGTTGTCTTTTTAAAGATGAATCACGTGCTATGATTTTTCTGATAGGTATTCTCAAGTTAAAGTTGTTTTTATGTAGGTAATCGTCAACTGTTAAAGAAGTTTGGTACATCTTCGAGGGCCGGTGTAGACAGATGTACACTCCGTCCAAATATGTCACCATTGATGAAAGTTTGTTAGGTTTTAGAGGTATATGTCCATTTAAAATGTACATTACTAATAAACCTGATAAATATGGGCTGCAAATTGTAACAATGTGTGATGCCAAGACATATTATATGTGTTCGGCCAAGCCTTACGTAGGAAAAGAAGTCCGTTGTTTACAATATACAATTCCAACACAAAATGTACTGCATCTTACAAGTGATATATATGGAACCAATAGGAATTGCACCATGGATAACTGGTTCACTTTGTTTGAAGTATCGAAAGTGTTAAGAGAAAAAGGTCTTACTGTAGTGGGAACGCTTAGAAAAAACAAGCCAGAAATACCACAACTAATTGAAACAAAAGGAAAACCAATTTCATCATCTCTATTTGCTTTTGATGAGAAAAAAACTTTAATGACATTACTTCCAAGAAAAAATAAAATCGTTATTCTTTTATCGTCTATGCATACTCAAGATGATGTAGATGAAGAATCGAAAAAGCCAGAGATAATCTTGTTCTACAATAGTACAAAAGGTGGTGTAGATACGTTTGATCAACTCTGCCATTTAACAACAGTCGACATTTTAAATTGTAAAGATGAAGAAATAATAGAACAAAAGCCACCCGGTTCAATTTTGTTGCTGTGACTTTTGCCCAAGAAGCAAAAACCGAAAAGCGCGCGATAAATGTGAGCACTTTCCGAAAATGGTCTGCGCCGAACACCGCCTGTGCATTTGCAGTGACTGCAAGTAAATTACTTTTTGTTTATAAAAGTGTATTCTTTGGTTTTTTATGTGTCATTACATATAAAAAAATTTTGTTCAGTTGTTGCATTTTGTCAAAAAATTATCGTCAATATTTTTTTATACTTTTATCCAGTACCAGTTTTATTTTAAGTTATTTGTTATTTAAAGTGAGCTGCCCACATGCCTAAAGAGAAAGGTATTTGATCAGTACGTCCTCCCAGTCTTGACGTACGGAGCAGAAACACTTACCTTAACAAAAGCAGCAGCTACCAAACTGAGAGTCACGCAGAGAAGAATGGAGCGGAGATGTTAGGAATAACTCTGCGAGACAGAATAACCAACGAAGACATCAGGAGAAGAACCGGAGTGACTGACATCATCGAGAAGATAGCCAGACTAAAATGGAGATGGGCAGGACACATAGCCAGAATGACAGATGGGCGATGGACAAAGAGGTTATTGGAATGGAGGCCAAGGGAAGACAAGAGAAGCGTCGGTCGACCACCTACAAGATGGACTGACGATTTAAGAAGACTCAATAAAAACTGGATAAGAGCGGCGCAAGATAGACGAGGTTGGAAACATGAGGAAGAGGCCTATGTTCAGCAGTGGACTCTTGAGGCTGGATGATGATGATGATGATTTGTATTATTAAGTATTATTGTATTATTTAGTATATTTGATCTAAAAAAAACATTTTTGTATAAAATTTATAAATATATATGTTTATAACCAAAAATTAAAACACATTATTTAAAAAATAATGTACTTTTGTTATGCTTTACGGCCAGTTCTTTTGGAGTCATAGACGACGTCACGTTGTTAGTATCGTAACTCTACTTTCACGTTGTTGTTCTAGGGTATATATATATATATATATATATATATATATATATATATATATATATATATATATATATATATATATATATATATTAAGTATAATAGTTTAAAATTTAGGGATAGTTTTAAAAATTAAGGTAGTAGTTTTGTTTTGTCAGAGTGTGGAATATATATATTATATATATATATATATATATATATATATATATATATATATATATATATATATATATATAAATATAAGTAAAAAGTAATGGCATGTCTCGCAAAACAGAAAACCAAAAATGGTATATCGATGGAAGGCAACCGTATATATGTATTTCTGACTATTGGTCGTCTTCAGTACGGTGCGGCCAAGTTAGTGGAGCATACTAACTTGGGAAACGATCACTACAGGAGCAATGCAACCAATTTGTGGCATTAGAGTTAGAAGACCCTGATGGTTTCCAGGGCAACAACTAACACCAACCACGGAGGAAGCTATAGCTACCTTGAGAAAGGAATGCCAAACGTTGAAACGTTTAAAACAAATGGAAAAATTATTATCCTTTTCCATTTATATATATATATATATATATATATATATATATATATATATTTTCAATTTATATATATATATATATATATATATATATATATATATATATATATATTATAGACATGATAAATTGCTCTAATGTAGTGGCCAAAAACCTTTATAGATAACGAACTCTAACAAAAAGATCTTTCTATATAGTTATAAAAATAAAGTTCCTCGTTAATGTCGATTTCAAACTTACAATGAGGTTTGTATTTGTTATCACACATTTATTTGAACGTGAAACTCTGTTATGTAGAAATGGAACAGGAACTTTATAGGTGGTAAAATCCAGTGACGAAACAGATAACTCGGAGATAATGTAAAACTAGTTATGCAAGAAACATTAATTCTACTTAACTGACTAAATGTTAAGTATCAAAATAACAAACAATAGATAAAAAGCTTATATCAATAAGAACGAAATATTGGGATAAACAAAAAATGTAACATAAAAGAAAATCTTTTTTTAAGAAACAAACTATACAAGATGGACATGATATCCTAAACACAATCCAAAGCAGGAAGAATAAATCTAAGAACTAAAAAGGGATAATTCCCGAGAGTTGGTTGTATACCATATAGTTAAAAAACTTGAACATCAAAGTAAAACACTTCTGTTGTAAGTAGGTATATTCTGTTGTAGGTGTATTTCATTAAAATTAAATTTAACAATCGAAAAGGATGCAGTTCAGAACGTTTTCGAAATAATCAGTCCTTCTTCAGTAAACTTTGTAGTATTTTGTAAACCAAACAGTGATTGAGTTTCCATGGAGTAAACAATATTTAAAAATATTAAATTAGATAGCAGTATGCCGATGCAATTAGATTGCCAACCGAGGTGAACCGTCGATCTAATTTCTTCGGCATACTGCCTTATAATTTAATATTTTCAAGTATGGATCAATCCATGTAAAGCCAACCACTGTTTGGTTTTGAGATTATTTTGCAAGTACTACAAAGTCCACTGCAGATCCAAAGATAGACTGATTAGTCCAAAAAACGTTCAAATCTTAAGCCTTTTGGATTTTTAAATTTAATTTTAATTAAATATACCACTTACAACAGGAATGTTTTACTTCGATGTATGAGTTTTTAATAAATCTAAGTTTACCAAATACCCACAAAAGCCTTTTATCTAATAATATATACATTTATTGTTAAATATTTTATGCATATTATACCTTTCCAACGGTGTGAGATCCTAAATGATACACCCTTCCAATGTAGAGTGGTTCTCCATCTGAAGTTCTTCCTCCTTCTACAGCACCAAAGGGAACGTGACCATTGCCGGAAGGCACCCAATCAAACCGTTGTTCACAAAGAACCTAAAATAAAATTTAATTATCTATAGATAAAACAGTTAGTATTTAAATAAACATAGCACACGAGTGTATCAATTGTATCTCGTTACAAATATATGTAGTTTTGGTTAGTTAATATGCAAAGCTTGCTCCATTTTATTGTTGTGAACACTTTATATAACAAAGGAAAAGGGAAGATTAATACCAATAATCTGATGTGATGTAACAAATATCATACTTACGCTGTGAAGAGTTTTGTATTGGATAAACAGTCAAATGGCTTATGATAGAGCTGATTTTGGCAGCAATCAAAATACGTGTGCAACTGTTGAAGGTTTTAACCAAGTGGACTAAGAATTTTACTTAGATAATCTCCCAGTTTAAGAAGTTTATATGTATATATGTATATATATATATATATATATATATATATATATATATAATATATATATATATATATATATATATATATATATATATATATATAATATATATATATATATATATATATATATATATATATATAAAGAATTCAAATTCTCTTAGAATTCAAATATTCATCAAGTTCTTTATGCCAATCGTTGTTTCATTATCGTTGACATCAGTCTTGTGAAAGTGGAAGATCAAGTGAATAGAGCAAACAGAGCGGCAGATTCCTGAATGAAACAATATGGAGAAAAAAATATGGGGAAAGAATTGAATGGCAGAATTTACAAAACAGTCATCATACCAATAATGATATATGCGACAGAAACACGAGCTGACACGAAGAGGACAAAACGAATGTTAGAAACAGCAGAGATGAAAACTCTTAAAAAATAGATGGTAAGACACTATAGGACAGAGCTAGAACTATAGATATACGACGTAGATGCAGGGTGGAGAACATCAAGGACTGGATAAGAATTAGAAGAGAAAAATAGAACGATCATATAAATCGAATGACAATAAATAGATTAGTAAAGACTGCGAGAAAAGGTTAACCAGCAGGAAGACGATCACTGGGAAGCGATGGAACAACAACTTTACATTAAAAAACAGACATAGTCATGTCTACATAAAATAAGAAGAAGAAGAACAAGAAGAAATCTTCTTTGATCTGAGACCGTACGATCGTCGGCTCGACCGTTCAGCGTTCAGCGATTGTGGGGCAGCGATAGGCGTTACAATCCGAAATCGAGCCGAAATGTGAATGATTTTTACAGGCCTGATCTAATAGATCGATTAATCATTACAGGTCTAGTCTAGATTTTTGGGTTCGAGATCAAGACTATTTCAAGATTTTTTTCGAGACAAGACGAGATTTTCTCTTGTTTAGTCTTGCTGCATCCCCAGTCATCAGGATCTAAAGCAGGTTTTGCAAAGTCAGCTGAAAGTCCAATATCAAAAATATAACGAAATTCTGGAACAGATTGGTATAGAGATATTTATAGATGGACTACAGTATATTGAAATGCAACAAGCTCTCCGATTACAGCATCTGCACTAAATGAAGCACTAATCTCAGCCCAGGAGTATGAAGCGGCGAAAAGTATTTCCAGATCTCGGCCAAAATGAAAAGCAATAGAATTTTGAAAAAATGAGGAAATAGTCACTACCGCAGATAACCTATTTTATCCCACATATTAAGCGTACTACAAAATCTTCAACAAAAATCTTAAAGAAACCGACAAGTGTTTTAATTGCGGAAGAATATGACATTTGCAAAATAATTGTAGAAGCCTACCCTAAGCAAGGAAAGAAGAACCAAAGAGGTCAGAAGGTCCCATTAGTAATAATAGTGGATATAGGTCTCTAAAAAATTGATTTCCCACAACTGACCACAGAAAGAAAAAACATACTTAAGTTGCTCATTTTAAGGAACAACTAGCGATTAGTAAAAATGAAATAGAAAAGTTAAGAGAACAGGTGTCGATTTTGCAGAATAACTTAAATAAATAATTACAATAATTTTAAGACGTTTTGAACGAATTACAACTTCAAAGCCATTGTCCTCTTGAAAAAAAAGAGAATGTAACCAAAGAAGTAAGTCTCCGGAAGACCACTGTTAAACACGAAGAAGATAATGATTATAATTTCCAGGAAAACCTTAAAAAGAGTCAAAAGAAAGATAATAACTTAAAAGTCATACAAGAATATCTTCAAATGGAGTAAGACTTATTTAGCAAGAAATAACCAAATATAGTGGAACTATAAAGCGTGCTAGACCCAATGGAAATCTCTATATCTGTCCAATGGTCTATTATATAGGAAGTGAAAAAATTCCGATGGAGTACGTACAGTTCAATAAGTGATACTGCCAAAATTACACGTTAAAACTGTGTTGCAAGAACTTCATACGCCTTCAGAACGCCTTTCTGGAGGACATTTTGGAGTCAAAAGAACACTGGCCAGAGTTCGAGACAAATTTTACTGGATCAATTGTCGCCGAGATATAGAGGTAATGTATATAATGGTAGAAAAGTTCCTAGAACAAAAAGTAGTGGAAAAACGACACAATATCATTCCGGAGAGCATTTTACACGACTTGCAGTGGATATTCTCGGTCCACTTCCGACGACAGAGAGATAAAACAAGTACTTAATGGTTGCAATGGATTATTTTTCAAAACGGCTTAAAATTGCACCGGTTTCTAATTAAGAAACCGGTGCTTTCTTCTTTCTAGTACAGTAGCAGAAGCATTCATAACACTCATCTTATCAAGACATGAAGTTCTTTTAGAGTTACATTCTGATCAAAAACGAAATATTAAATCAGAATTATGGATGCACTACGCTTCTTCATCAACAATCAGACGGTTAAATGGTCAAAAAACATAATAAAACCATTTGTTAATACCTCTCAATGTTTGTCGCTGATAATTAAAAAGATTGGGATACTCTAATTCCTCTATTCCTGCTAGCCTATAGAAGTTCTGACCATGAAGTGACCGGTTACTCACCATTGATTATGTTCATTTTATTGATGATGAAGAGAAATGAAGCTTCCTTAAAATCTTATTTTTGAAAGATTGCATTGCATTGGGTTTATCCCTGACATACATCGAAAATTTAAAAGAAGATTGAAAAAAGTCATTCACCTTAACGGTTATATCAACAGATAAACAAATCAATTTCTTGGATTTGAATGCCCAGATATCATTGTAGAGAAACCACCCAAAAAAAAAAACGAAGTTATCATTTCGTGTGCTGTGTATATGTCTGTGAAGATAAAAACGACTATCCAGTTACTGTTGATCAAGAGCATTATATGGAGAACATTCTTACACCTTTTATTAGAGATTTAGGAAGTTTTTGCAGCGCACGAAATCTGCAGATGTACAGGCAATGGTTTCAACAGATTGGCTCAGAGTGCCAAACAGCTATACGCTCGCTTACCTTACTTCACGCACATTTTGAAAACAGAATAATTTACAGTAGAACAGACTTTCAGCACCTAGCTCACTCATCTGATCTGACAACACCTGATGCATACATTTGGGGCATACTGAAGGAATCAGTATTTAAGTCAAAAGTTTTACCAGCATATATTGGAGAACTACGACAGAAGATAATAACCTGTTTTTAATAACTGCAGCAAGCACTCTTTATAAATATAAAATAACATAAAAGTTATAAAGTTTGTTTGCGCCTCAACGGAGCACATTTTGAACATATACATTAAGTAAATTCAAAAATTAACACAATGACAATGTTCACTTTCGGTACTGTTTAATTTGGCGAATGCTGTACTAGCACGATTGTTAAAAAAGAAAATATATTTTTGTATATATATATATATATATATATATATATATGTGTGTGTATATATACATATATATATATATATATATATATATGTATATATATATATATATATATATATATATATATATATATATATATATATTTGATAGATGTGAAACAGCCAAACATCGGTATTTTGCTGCTTTATTCCCGGCTTTTTCGGGAAGTGGATGAAAATACAAACATTTCCTGGCTGTTTCGTATAAAACGAATTACGCCTGAAAACCTCTTTATCCCAAGGGATTTTCTTCGGTGCGTGACTGCCATTATTAAATACCCTGAAATGTTGTTGGAAAATTATACGGCGACCCAAATATATTTCTTAAATCTAGTTGAATTTTTATAAAATATTTTACATTTCATTCTTATTGTGTTACCAGAAAACAGATTATATTCGTACGATGAATTTACGTAAATATAGCTAGATAATTACACATATTTATAACAATAAAATGTCTAATTTTAAAGTAAACGTATCGGTAGAAATTTAGAGCTGATGAAAAAAAAACAGCCTTATTTTGTATCTTTTTTATGTGCTTTTTGACAAAAAAATTCAGCGCCTAAAAAACACAGCTTAAAAATACAGCCGGCGCGCGTTATTCAAACCTGCGATAATTCGAACCTCTCTATAATTCAAAGTTATCACGAGTTCCCTACAAAATCTCTTTATATTTCGAACTAAATCAATACATTTTTATGCACTTGGTAATTCGAACGAAAAAATCATTGCTATATAACAAAACGACGCGTTAATTCGAACTCATCGGCGTCCAACACTAGACAAATTCAAAGTTGTAAAGAGAAAGAGGCGAAAAAATTGTGCACCTTTATTTTTGTTATGATTAATTTGACTGCATATTTGACACACACACTTCTCAGGAATTGGTTTGTTTAGTTATTAGTTACTGTTACTCTTTCGTTGGTATACAGATTAAAATTTTGTTAGTAATGAGCCCTAGAAAGTATAAATGTTTGACGATTGCTGGAAAGAAGAACTTATTCCAAAAAGTAGAGGAAAGTGAGAAGAAAAGTAATGCTGTAAAAGAATTTAAGATTCCTCTGAGTACTCTCTCAACCATAATAAAGCACAAGGAGAAAATTAATGCTGCTCAAACTGCTGGAGTACGGAAAAGAACTACTGCAGGTGAATTTCCTCGTTTGGAAGAAAGTCTGGTCATTAGGCTAAGACAGTGTAGAGGACAAAAAGTGTCTATTAGCAGAAACTTGTTAAAGGAAAAAGCAAAAGAGTTCGCGTCTACTCTAAGCATCAAAAACTTTGGGCAAGTGAAGGGTGACTTACAAATTTCAAAAAGATAAATGGAGTTGTGTTTAAAAAAAATTGTGGAAAAGTGGAAGTGGAAATATTTATAATGAGGCAAGTGCAAGAGAAACTGAAAATTCCTAATTGGCCGGGATCTATACCAGAGAGTCGTTGAGCCTATTGTATTTATGTCTAGCGGTAAAACCTGTATCTTAATTACAGAACTCCCCTGTCACAAATAAAAAATAATAGCACTAAAGTCTCGGAACTTAATTATCTGTTATATGTATGAACGATTAGAAATTTTAAGATCTTTTACCCAAACCTATTAGATCAGATGTTAAAACGTGCAGAAATTTGCTCAAATCACATTAGTACGCCCTTCGTACTAGATAACTATCGTCATTCTAAACATAGTCAATTAAAAATTCAGCCTGGAGGTTTCGATATGCAAAATGACCAAAATATTGAGGAAATATTGATGGACAAACATAAAATGTATTACATAGATCAATAAATCCCGGGCCTAACTAGTAAAACAACATGTTTTTTTAATTATTTATTAATCATGAAAATATTCTTCTTAACGGCGATACAATAATTCCAACGCCTTTCTAATTTTTAGATGCTGCGCCGCCTATTTTAACGATTTATCTTTGCCTTCAAAATAGGCTTCAGATTCAGTGATAGTTCCTCATCGGAGCGATATCTCTTGCCATGGAGAAGGCAGATCGCTGAGAGCTAGATCTGGACTATACGGTGGATGTGGAAGCAATTCAAAGCCCAATTCGTGCAATATTGCCATTGAATTGCGATTTTGGTCTTCAAACGCTTCAATAAATCAATATAGTAGTCGCTGTTGATTATTTCTTTATGTTTCAAAGAGTCAATGAAACTAATTCTTTGAGGGTCTCAAAATACGGAGGCAATAACCTCTCCGGTGGTTTGTTGCGTTTTTGGTCGCTTTGAACGGCTTTCTCTCGGTGCTGTTATGCACTCAGACGACTACCAATTTGATTTTGAAACGATGGATCTAGGTTTTATCCGTTGTGACATACGGATGCAAAAACTCTGACTTATTCTGGTTAAACATGTCCATACAACGCCCAGATTCATTAATTCGTTGTTGTTTTTCCTCTGGTGTGAGAAAACTTGGCACCCATTTTGAAAACAGCTTTCTTATACCCAATTATTATTGTGTATTAGCCAAAACGCTACTCTTTGATAGCTTAAGAGTGTCAGCTATCTCTTGCAACTTTACTTTGCGGTTTTCCATAATAATTTTTAGCGTTTTTTATGCTTTCGGGAATAACTGCATCATTTGGCCTTTCAGAACGCTCAGCATCATTGGTGTCGGTACTACCGCGTTTAAACTAGGCAAACCATCATTTACTGGTTGTAATTAATGAAGCAGAGTCCCGGTAAATCTTTTTGAGCCATTTCTCAGTATGAACCGTATTTTCACCAATCAAATAACAGTATCAAATCAACACACAAAAAATTTCTTTGAATCCATTGTTTATAAAAATCATAAAAGTAGCATCACTTTAAGCACTCATCAAGCAACTTAGTAAATAATAAGCCAAATGATATGAAATTTTGGCAGTGTACTTTTGAAGGCTATGAATACCGAAATGTTATACGAAAAATTCATTAGTCACCATCTAATGGCTAGGCCCGGGACTTATTGATCAACGTATTACAAAATTGATCTTTAACAAACAAAAACCAGTTTAATTTTAAATTTCATACAAAAAGTAAACATAAGAGGAATGCAGAAAAATAATTGTGAAACCCAAACTACCGATTCATATAGATGTTCCAGACATCGCATTGAAGGGGCTTGAATCCTGATCGCCTTCAAATCTTATAGCAAGCCAACTACAACAAGGAAGGTTTCAGCTACCGCGCACACGCAAAATGGGAGGAATGATGGAAAGGTGTAGCCCTATCTCACATAACCATGAACCCCCAGTGCTCGCATTAACACTTTTTGATGAGAAGTCTCTAAATCGTACCATTTCATGGGCTATGCTGCGACTCACTACACAGATGGAGACTGAGCCGAAAATAATTATGTGAGTGAGAAAACCTCGTCAAATCATGAGGCACACTCTGATAGAATGTCTTCTGACGGCATACCTAGTAATATGGTCTACTTCTTCCAAAAATTTGACATTGGAGTGAATTAATAATCTCAACATAAAATTATAATATTCTGAATAACACTAGTTCCTATCTCTGCTGCAATATTAAACTACTTAAGATTTATTAAACTCAATTAAACTGTTGATGTCTGCATTGATGTATGTTTTTAACATTTATAACTATATTGTCCAGGTATACCACACATGAAATAAATAAATACAGAGCAATCGATATATTCTATATTTTAACGAATTTGTTTATTTTAGAACTTATATTTTGGCTCACTCTATAGATTTTACCTGGAACAGCAATCCTGCAACGGGTCTAATCCCTCCGAAACAAGTACAGAGAGAATGGAGATAAAAGCTTTTTGCGTCCAATCCAAAATGTGAGATATTTCTGTGCTGTCTTGCTTTCTAAGTTTAACATTTATTTGACAAGATTTACTTTATCTATTTTTTAAATTTTTACTCAAACAAAAGTTTAGTAAAAATATAAGGCTATAAAATTCGAATTTTAAAATAAAATAAATGAACAATATCTGTAATCTCCTGCTTATTTTGTTTTAATCTAACGGTGATATCTAAAAGTCAGATAATGTGCAAACGAATAGTTTCCAAAAATATATAGTACTTAAGATAAAATAAGAGGATCGTAGAAGTAACCTCACCTCTACAACGTGATATATAATAAGAAAAAAAAATCATATAGGTGTCCCAGGGGCGGATTAAGACCTAGGCAACCTAGGCACGTGCCTAGGGTCCGTAATTTTTGGGGCCCAAAAATTAGGTTTTTAATTTTTTAATTTTTATAATTGATTTTTATTAAAAATTTTTATTAAATTTTATAATTAAATTTTTATTTAACAAAAAAACGTAATGTTCATAATTATTGCTGAAACGTGTCCAAATTAAACCGAATCGTTGATTGATACAGTCGACAAGGTTGGACTAGCGTTCCCGTACCTACTTATTCATCCATAGTCACACATATACACATAGTGTCGATGTGTGTAAATACGATCCAGACTCGCGCATATCCAGCTTTTATTATGCCCGTGTTTAAAAAGACATAAGTAGTTACATATTTAAAGTATCACAGATTTCACCTGCACAAACTCCAGAAACATCACTTGGGTACGAAACTATGCTGCAAAAACACCAGCAGGAAAAACCAAGCAATTTCGATTGTGAAGATGAAACAAAAGGAGAAAATATAAAGTTAGGATCATCTCAAAGTAATGATGAAACTAAGAATTTTGTAAACGATATTGCATTATGGCCAGAATTCTTAACAGACACCATGCGAGAGTATTATATAAAAAATTTACCAAAATCAATAAATGGATCGTTGGAATCATCTTCTATTTGATGAATCAAAACAAATTCCAAGAAAATTTACTATTGCCTCCTTCTGCAGAACAATTAATAGCGGAGCAAAAGTGAAAAGCGATGAGTTAGCTGATAAACCCACAACTTATTGTACGGTTACGTCTGTTAATTATTTTCTAATGAATGCAGAATGAATGGAAAAATGTACATAGAAAAACTGCTGCGGGTATTTTCATGAAAAATGAAAATTTGCACCTTTTTCAATAGCAGTTCAATTTCAGAAATTTTACTTAGTTTTTTAAGTTCTACATATTACAAAAATGTTGTAGGTTCAAACACTTGAGTATTACCAGGTGGTCTGCTCGTTCTGATACTGTTAAATCGTTAAATTATGAAGAAATTAAACATTGTTTACGTCATTTTTCCTCAAACAAAGATGAAAAACCATTAAGAAGTTCCCAAGCTGCCGGTTTACATAAAAAACTTGATACATTTGAGTTTGTACTGTTCCTTACTATATGGGAAAAGAATTTAGAGAAAATAAATGCTTCAAATAAGACTCTTCAACAAAAAGACGAATACCTAAATACAGCAGTCTTAATATACGATTCATTGAGTAAGATTCATTCAAAACAATCAGAAAATGTGTAACCTCGGAAACCTTTTTTGGATGGTGCTAGAAAGGTCACCAATGGAGACACTGCGGACGGCAGCCAGATGGTTGCTGGAGAGCGAGTCGTGGGTTCGAAACTAGCTTTTGGAACCGGGAATGGGTCCAACGGACGAAATAAGTAAAGATATGACAGGATAATACGTATTAGAAAAGATACCGAAATAAACAAAAAGATATATTATAACCAACAGTTAATTATTAAATAAATTTGGTCAACACACTATATAACCAAATCAGAAATATATTAGGTGGACTTCGTCCACCTACTTACCTACGAAACTTAATCAACCTGATCTTTCTCCTGGTCAAAGGTATAGTAATAATTGAAGGTAAAAAGCAAATATTCCGAGTTATTGTTATATCAGGAAACTTGTTAGGAGTCGACAAATAAAATTCATACATAAAACAAAAACAGTATATTCAACAACACAATGATATAGGCGGCTAAATGTACACTCAAGTAATAAAAATACACCATCAATTATTAAATGGTGGTATACATATAAAAAATAAACAGCATTATGATTGATAAATACCTTTACAAATACAATATAATGGAATCATACACAAATTAAATTATCAGCGAAGAGAATCTGATGCTGTATAAAAATATACAGCATCAGATTTCTATTAAAGAAAGTCTCTCTTTGCTGTTTAATGGGCATATCTCGAGATACTGGCTACTGGCTATAGTAAATATAAAATGAATAATAAAAAACACAAAGTTAATTAAAGTTAAATTCAAAGAATACGACAAGATTACAGAAATAAAAATTTAACCAACCCTCACTGGTTAAGTTAATTATCTGTTCGCACTGTTGTTTAATGATTAACGGAGAATTAAATGTTCGTAACTATTATTTATTAGAATTTCTTAGTAGCTGATGGAAAGTTCGTAAGAAAATATTGAATGTTCATTAAATTGAATGCAAAAATCAGTAGTTACTCTTAACTACAGGTGAAGACATGGATGAACGTAGATTCGCCCAGATAATTGAAGATAATATGATACCATAACCATATCATATTATTCGCCCAGATAATTGAAGATACTATGATTACTTACAGTAAATCTTATTGACTGCTACACTGCAGTTATATACTATACTTATATCAAGCACTGGAGTTATTTAAATTAAAAGGTACTTTATACCACTATTTAATCTAATATGATATTAGATTAAAAGAACTCTAATAGATAAGTGTATACACACTTAGAAAGAAAATGCACAGAGACGGTAAGGTAACGAGCGTCTGTCCTCAAAGATCGACCAACTAGAAGTACTCTTCCTTCTCTAAAAATTTACAAAACTACCCAAGAAGGGTGGGATATCTCTCACTCAAAAACGATAGGACAGTATTCATTTCCAAGAAGGTAAAAAGTCCAAAGGGTTCGAGGTAAACAACGATACAAGCAATTGGACGTGAGAAAAATAAAATCCTTTGGATTAGGTTTTTACAGAAAATTACTATAAACGTGCGTTCGACGACATTTATCGAATTTATGAAAAAGAAACCGAAAAAGGATTAGTTCCTTTCGTACTCAGGGTCAGAAGGGAAAGGATTAGAACCTTTCGTTCTCTGAGAAGTCGGTATAAGATGTTGCATATACTAATGATAAAAAAATGAAATTTCAGAACATGAAATACGATTCAGTGGCAAATAACATTAAAAGCACAAAAGCATAAATAGCACAAAGTTAATAGTTTTTTTGTTTTCTTTACTGATTGCATAAAGATCTGAGGGATATAAAACTATTATATAGCAATAAATCCAAAACAATTTTTGATGATAGTAGTGTTAGTGACTCTTCAATAGAGGAATTAAAATGATATGAACAAGATTTAAACCTAGCAGAACTCAATTAAGACTTTTATAAAAGTAAAGAATATATTATTAGCCTGTATCCATGTAGTCATTTATTCAGGAAAATAATATTATTGCAATTATCAAAAATTTAAACACAAGTCTGATAATTTATTTCGCCCTTTCAATAAGCAATGTAAGCTGTGAAAGATCATTCTCAGTAATGGCCAAAATGAAAAAAATTAAGATTATATTAGGCCAACAAAAATTAAATAGTTTATCATTACTTTATATAGAAAGAGTTATTAAATAACTATTAATTATAACAAACTATTCGATGAGTTTGCAGAATTAAAAGCGAGAAAAACGGCAATATAACTAATCAATCTAGGTATACTTTTACATATTTAGATACAAGAAATCGATCATCTCTCTCCGTTTTTATTCGTTTACGGCCTCTTCCTTGTCAGAAGATACAATCACCAGTATCTTGGTACCGACGATACACTCGAAACACAGCAGACTGGCTTAAATTTAGTCGATTTTCCAAGACGACCTGGCTTAGGCCTTGTCTAAATAATGCTGCTGCTTTAGCTGCTTTGACAGATGTTGGATCCATTTGTAATGCAGTTGCGAACTTAAGTAACTATGTATTAGTGGGTTACTATAAAAATTGATACGTACGTGTCGAACGTGTTAAGTCGGTGAGTGTCGATTTCAATAAGACAAATTCTGACCCCTCACTCTACGTGTTGCATTATTTTTTTGTAATACGTCATCCGATTGACCAAAAAACAAAACTTTTTTAAACTCAATAATGAGGTTAATGATTGTACACTAAATATTTTTAAATTTACACTTTTTAGATTGAAACAGAAGACATACTATCGCAAAATAATTATTTTGCACTCAAGTGTATATTATGTAGTTTAATAAAACTTTTATGTCAACTGTTACTTAATTGTTAATATTTTTTGTAATAACACTTTACATTTTTAAGTTCTTTGAGGTTTAAAAAAATTTTTTCTTTAAAAATTTTCTTTTGATTTTAGTAATTTTCAAAATTTGTTAAATGTTTATGCTTATTTATTTCATTTTGATTATCATTATATTCTAAAATGAATCATGAATTCTGGGAGGGTATATTAATTAATTTTCGTTAAAAACCTTACATTTATAAATACTTATCTATAAACGACTATAAAATTTGTTTATTTTAACTAATTTTATTTATTATTTTTGTTATTATTTATAATAATGTTTTATTATTTTTTATAATTTTTTATAATTTCTTATAATTTTTTGTTTTTTTTATAATTTTTTATAATTTTATATAATTTTTTATAATTTTTTATAATTTTTTATAATTTTTTATAATTTTTTATAATTTTTTATAATTTTTTATAATTTTTTATAATTTTTCATAATTTTTATGTAATTTTTTATAATTTTTAATAATTTTTTATAATTTTTTATAATTTTTTATAATTTTTTATAATTTTTTATAATTTTTTATAATTTTTTATAATTTTTAAGAATTTTTTATAATTTTTTATAATTTTTTATAATTTTTTATAATTTTTTATAATTTTTTATAATTTTTTATAATTTTTTATAATTTTTTATAATTTTTTATAATTTTTTATAATTTTTTATAATTTTTTATAATTTTTTATAATTTTTTATGTTTTATGATTTTTATATTTTTTATATTTTTACATTTTTTTATATTTTTAATGCCTATTAGAGTTATTGGCATAACTTACCTGAAACTGGTCTTTAGCGTGTTCTCCTCCGTTGTAAGCCACATAGGCGACATCCTTGCTTGGGATAACCTTAGCCGGAAGCCAGTCACCTTCGTGATAAGATCTACCAACAAATATTTCAGCTCCATCGATATCCACACCTCCTCGAAGGGCTGTAGATGGTAGTGCGCCTCTTGCATGACAATCCACCCAGTAGTAGGCTGAAGAAAGAAATAACAATATAACTATTGTATTTTACATAATAGATAATATTTATCAAAATAATATTTGATATTTATATTATTTACATAAATAAAAACAGGCCAACTTGTACTGGAGAAACGTAGACAACGCAAAACTGTAAATCTAGTTTAACCGATGTTACGTCAGCTTGCTCGCTACGCTACTGATCCTCATTCTACCGCCGATACTCTGAACCTACCAAACGTTCAAAGAAGCTACCTGTCTAGTCTAGATCATTCCACACTGTTCCAATCATGCTATGAGAACCATTTAAATCAGGTGTTCATCTAAGTGCCGAGATTCCAACAGCCTGGCGTCTTGAAGGGTCTAGAAACCTGCTAAACGAGGCGACAATTCGCTGAGAGAATTCGACAAACATATATAAGGGAAATTAAATTGTAGAGAATTAGTCTAATAAATGTTTGTGGCGTGAAGTAAATAAAATAGTGAAGTGAGTTGAGATTTGGATTTGAAAGAGATAGCTTGCGGCGTGTAGTCTTCAAAGCCGGCAATTTGTTGAGAGGTGAATTTATGCTCAACATGCTATTTGACAGTTTTTGTTGAGTTAATCACCGATTGTTTATGCTGTACCCTAGTTGAGAAATTTGCAAGACGGCATGTTCAACCATTTAAGAGGTCCACATGGTTTTAAGAAGGAATTGAGTGGCCAAGTTTTGAAGATTGCAGTTTGTTGTCATCCAGGATAATCCGAAGCCCGAATAAGTGTCCAACTCCCCAAGATTTTTCCATTTTTACGCTCCATGGTCACCCCAGACTATTTGCAACTTGTGTGTAACACAGTTGTGTTTGTTTGCAGTGTTTTTGATTCAATTCCAATCCCAAAAAGTTTCAAGGAAATACAACAGCCAGTGATACCAGCTACTTTTTATTCAAAGTAAAAATAAACAATTTTTCATTAATAAAAAAATTTGCTTTCATGAAAAACTAAAAAATTATAAATAAATAAAATTATGTTTTATGGATTAGCTAATTGTCATACTAGTCTTCTTTTAAATAAAGTTAGCTGTTATAATTAAACTTTATATTTCAAAAAGGTTTAATATTTTATTTGGACATATTTATGACAGTCAGTATTATCCTTTTCTGACATTTGGTAGATAACCATAATTTTGAATTGTTTTGTTTAAAGGTTAATCTCAATGTAAGCTCCGTTGAGAAATTTAGATATTTTTCATTTTTAATAATAACTTAAATTCCCTCAAGTGTCCCCAACGCCGGAGCTTGTTGTCCTTTAAAAAGATTTTTACCCTTTAATATTTTTTTTTAAAGAAAGGCCTTTCTTTCCATCCAGCAAGAGAATTCCTTTAAACGGCGTCCATTTCAAATAGTTTAGGAACCTTCTTGTGTGTGTTGCCCTGGAAATCTATGTAAGTATTCCCCCCTCCCAGTCCATCCGTTATTCACTTACTTACCACCCAACTCTCCAACCAAAACAAGAGTGGCCGTTCGCAGACGTTTCGGTTTGTTTGCTTACCCAGCCCAATAATTGCTCAGTCCTCACTTTCAACCCCCTATAAGTGATATCCAATGTGATAGGCAAATTATATCGTTAAAAATATACTCCCTATCCATACTTCCTACATAAAATGTAATAAAACGTTTAACTTGACACTTCACACTTATTCAGTTATTGCTAGTATCTTTTATGATGCAATTATTATGTGTAAATATTTATTATGCCTCAATGTATAACTCAAATAGATCCGATGCATAAATGCAGTCACACTATTGTCCTAATACGCTGATCAGCTTAAGTCACTAACTTCCTAATGTCCTAATCAGCTTAAGATGGAATACTGGTAGTTCTGTTATGACATTGTGAAGTCACACTCAACTTCTAATACGGTGATTGGCTTGGGTCACTAATGGCCTTATATGGTCACGAGTAGTTCGGTGATGACACATAAACACAGCGGAACGAGAGATAATAAATTGGTGTGATTTAATTATGACCATTGTGAACGAGTTTGATTTAATTTAATAAAATAGCTATATTTACGTAAATACGTGTTTTAACTATTTTAATAGACGATACTATTTTAATAGACGATATCAGAAGTGTGTTAAAGAACCTACGGTAGAATTTAGTGAACTGTTTTTAATGTTAAGTGATTGAAAGTGTCCAAAATGCCGAAAAGGAAAAAGTCCAAGCGAAATAGTAGTTCCAGTAGTGAAACCACAACAATTTCGTCTACCGATTCTTCGCCGAGAAGGTAGTCAAGGTATACAAAAACGAAAAGAACACGTAGAATGAAGTAAGTGTACTTAAAGATTTTTACTAGTCGATATGGAAGAGAAATTTTAATAAATCATACACGTAAAATGTATTAAAGACACTTATCACCTTTTTACTGAATATGGTTTGCAGTAGTAGAAATATATTGTTGTCCGGCATAATAATATATGTGGGCTTACTTTGTTTTACATGCAACAGAACTTTAATTTTATGGAAGTAAGTAGCGATATATTGTTTTATTTGAAAACGAAAAGTTGATTAGGTGTAACTTATTTGTTTATTACACAAATTATCTGCTGAATGGTAAGTCGTATTATTTATTTGGTTTTACCTGTATGTAGAGCGGAAAAAGCTGAGAATTTTGGTATACTTAACTCAATATTTTAAAATTTGTCATTTACCTGGTTTTCGCAGTATACCGACGATATTTCAAGCGATTTCTAAGCTTAGAGGTACCTCTAAAACATGGTACGCTAGTTTTATTGAAAATGAAGTTGCATGGTCTCAATTTTCTTGGGCACAATGGAGATCAGTGTTAGAAAATACTTTTCAAAGTACACGAAATACTTATGATCTTTTTATGGACGTAGCCCATCATAAACCAACAGAGGGTTCTTCATTATATGAATTTTATTTTGAACATTTAGCAAAAATTAATAAACTTAAAGTAAATTTTTCCAAGTCAGATAAGATTTCTTTAATAATGGTGCTATTAGAGACGAACATATTAAATCTGCTATTGAAGTTGCTCAAATCAAAGATGTCAATTTATTGGCAGTTTATTTAAGAAATAAGCTTTATCACAAAAGTCCAGAAAAATTGCCTGATTTAACAAATCCAATTGTTTTTCCAAATCAAAATTTGTACATAATAACAAATTTGTTAATAACAAATTTAACAAGAATAAACCTTGTATGTGCTGTGGAATTCAGGGTCATTTAAAAAAAGATTGTCACCACAGAAACCAAATATGCAGGTTTTTTTTTTTAAAATTAAAGGTCATATTGAACAATACTGTTTTAAAAAGAACAAAGAATGTCAAGAGATAAAAGTAAATAAACGAACAAAAATTTAGAAAAAAATAAATCTGTTAAACAAATACAGTTTGATTCTTCCGAAAATAAATTTAATAAAATTATTTTCTTAAATGAACACCCATACTGCATTCATTGATTTTGGCAGCGATTGTTCGCTAATTTCAAAAGAATTGGCAGATAAGTTTAAATTAGAAACAAAATCGTTAACTAAAGATGTAAAACTTTCTGGATTTTTGGGAAATTCTTTATCAGTTGAATATTATGTATTTGCTAAAATAAAAATCGATTTTGTAGAATTAAATATTATGTTATATGTCATGGATAAAGATTGGGTTAATGACCTTCTAATAGGAAGAAATTTTACAGAAGATGTAAATATTATGTACTATAGGATAGATAATAGTTTAACATTTAAATATAAGAGAGACTTAGATAAAGAAATAAGTACCGGAAATATATCTAAACACGAGAAAATGATGTTGGAAAATATTTTGCTAAATCACGAGGACTGTTTTTATACAAATTTGAAAGCTCTAAAAAAAAATCGCATTCTGTTGTTATGAGAATCGATATTACCAGTTCAGATGTAGTTAAGTTTCGTCCCTACAGAACACCTGCAGCTGAAAAAGAAATTTTACAAAAAACAGTACAAGAATTATTGGATGCAAATATTATTCGAAAGAGTAATTCATCGTTCGCAAGCCTTTCTTTTCTTATTGATAAAAAAAAAGATGTAAATTGGACATGGACATAAGAAGAAACAAAAATTGTTAAAGAAATAAAGAAAGTTATAGTCTCAGAACCAATTTTAACAATATTTAATCCGAAACATGACATAATAGTTTACACGGATGCAAGTAGAGAAGGATTTGGAGGCATAATAACTCAAATTGTTGATGGTCGTGAAAAGTCAATTGCCTATTTTAGCAAGCAAACCACAAAAGAAGAAAAGAAATATCATTCTTTTGAATTAGAGCTTTTGGCTATTGTCAAAACCCTAGAAAGGTATAGATAATATTTAGCAGGAAGATCTTTTACTGTAATAACAGACTGCAATTCCGTTAAAAATGCATTAGTAAAACAAACAATAATCCCAAGAACAGCAAGATGGGTTTTGTGTTTACAAGATTTTTGTTTTAAAATAAAACATAAATCAGGAGTACAACTACAACATGTAGATGCCTTAAGTAGGAACTTTGAAAGAACTGAAGCAGAGGAAAGTCTTGAAATTAAAGTGATGCTCATCCAAGAAGACGACTATCTAAGAGAAGCACAGGATACAGATATGGAAATAAAAAAAAATTAAAGATATTCTTTTGTCGGGAGATCAGGAAAATCATAAGGATACTTTCAAGAAATATGATTTAAGAGGAAACAAAGTTTCTAAAATAACAGAATATGGTAGAAGATGGTATGTGCCTAAAAATTGTCGTTGGCAAATTGTCAAAATGAATCATGACGATATTGGACATTTTGCGTTGGATAAAACAATTAAAAGAATAAAAGAACGGTATTGGTTTCCACGAATGCGAAGATTTATTAAGAAATACATTGCGGCTCGTCTTGCCTGTTTATACCATAAACAACCGGGAGAAAAAAAGCCTGGCTATCTACATTCCATTCCAAAATATGCTAGACCGTTTCATACACTCCATGCCGATCATTTAGGGCCAATTGTGTTAACGAAATCTCAAAATAAATACGTCTTGGTTTTGATTGATGCCTTTTCTAAATTTGTGTTTGTTGAAGCTATCCCAGATACATCAAGTAAACATGTTATTCGTGCTTTAGAAGAAATTTTTAAAATATTTGGTAACACCAAACGAATGATATCAGATGCAGGATCAGCTTTTGTTTCAAAAGAATTTTTGAATTATAAGGCAGAGAGAGGAATTAGAGTGTTTACAACTGCAGTAGGAATGGCAAGAGGCAACGGCCAAGTAGAAAGGGCAAATAAAACATTACTGGATACCATGGCCACAATGGGTGCAAAGTTTGAGTCCGATATGTGGGATAAGAATTTAAAAAACATTCAACAAGGAATAAACGGAACAAAACACCGAATAACTAAATCTTCTCCCAGTGAAGTGTTTTTCAGGTACAAATTAAGAGTTGATGGAGACAAATACATAGATGATAATGATATGGACATTATTGGTATAACGTCATTGAGAAAGGATGTAGCTAAACGATTAGAAGAAAACAGAATCAAACAGAATAACGAATTTAATAAAAAAAGATGCTCTCCAGTGAAATATGCTGTTGGTGACCTGGTATTGACAAAAGTTACAAGTTTTCCAGCAAACAATGAAAGTAAAAAGCTTTTAGAAAAGTATAGAGGGCCACTCAGGATTGTTGAGGTTCTACCAAATGATAGATATCGTGTAACAGAAGATGTACATTCATCAAGAAAAAGGCGTCCTTATGAAGGAGTTGTTGGTGGAGAAAACATCAAGAGATTTAAGATTCAAAGATCTTAAAATTATTCAGGTTAGTTACATGATAGTGTAGTCATTTTGTAGAATGACATAAAGATATTCTATTGTTTAAAAGGAATTTGTTTGAATAGCTGGAACTAAAAAAAAAATATATTTTAATAGTCATTCTGAAAAATGACAACAAAGTGTTTCAATGATCTGAATGGGTTTATTTGAGTAGTTCTGACTATTTGAAGCAAATTTATTTTATTCGCCATTCTGCAGAATGACAAATAAATGTTCTAATGTTCTGAATGGATTTTCAGTTCGTCATTCTGCAAAATGACAAATAAATGTTCTAATGTTCTGAATGGATTTTCAGTTCGTCATTCTGAAAAATGACAAATAAATGTTTTAATGTTCTGAATGGATTTTCAGTTCGTCATTCTGCAAAATGACAAATAAATGTTTTAATGTTCTGAATGGATTTTCAGTTCGTCATTCTAAAAATGACAAATAAATGTTTTAATGTTTTGAATGGATTTTCAGTTCGTCATTTTGCAAAATGACAAATAAATGTTCTAATGTTCTGAATGGATTTTCAGTTCGTCATTCTGAAAAATGACAAATAAATGTTTTAATGTTCTGAATGGATTTTCAGTTCGTCATTCTGCAAAATGACAAATAAATGTTTTAATGTACTGAATGGATTTTCAGTTCGTCATTCTGAAAAATGACAAATAAATGTTTTAATGTTCTGAATGGATTTTCAGTTCGTCATTCTGCAAAATGACAAATAAATGTTCTAATGTTCTGAATGGATTTTCAGTTCGTCATTCTGAAAAATGACAAATAAATGTTTTAATGTGCTGAATGGATTTTCAGTTCGTCATTCTGCAAAATGACAAATAAATGTTTTAATGTTCTGAATGGATGTTCAGTTCGTCATTCTGCAAAATGACAAATAAATGTTCTAATGTTCTGAATGGATTTTCAGTTCGTCATTCTGAAAAATGACAAATAAATGTTATAGTGTTCTGAATGGATTTTCAGTTCGTCATTCTGAAAAATGACAAATAAATGTTCTAATGTTCTGAATGGATTTTCAGTTCGTCATTCTGAAAAATGACAAATAAATGTTATAGTGTTCTGAATGGATTTTCAGTTCGTCATTCTGAAAAATGACAAATAAATGTTTTAATGTTCTGAATGGATATTCAGTTCACCACTCTGCAAAATGACACCCAAATATTTTAATGTCTTGAATGAGTTTGTTTGAATAGCCGTAGCTATTCGAAACGAATTTATTCACATTGTCATTCTGAAAAATGACAGCCATATGTTTTAATGTTTAAAAATGAGCTTGTATGGATAGTTGTAGCTATCTGAAACGAATTGATTTAGACTATGTCATTCTGCAGAATGATGGAGCCTTTCTATAAATTAGCATTCTTAATAATAAAGAACATATTATTTTTTTTAATAGGTGTTGTACGATCGAGGACGATCGTGACGTCAGGATGGTCGAATGCAGTCACACTATTGTCCTAATACGCTGATCAGCTTAAGTCACTAACTTCCTAATGTCCTAATCAGCTTAAGATGGAATACTGGTAGTTCTGTTATGACATTGTGAAGTCACACTCAACTTCTAATACGGTGATTGGCTTGGGTCACTAATGGCCTTATATGGTCACGAGTAGTTCGGTGATGACACATAAACACAGCGGAACGAGAGATAATAAATTGGTGTGATTTAATTATGACCATTGTGAACGAGTTTGATTTAATTTAATAAAATAGCTATATTTACGTAAATACGTGTTTTAACTATTTTAATAGACGATACTATTTTAATAGACGATATAAAATGTTGGGAAATTTTTAACTAGGTACATAATAATCTTTATACTTTATAAACACTTAAATGAAATATTACATGACATATCCGTTATTTTATTTCAATAAATAGTATTAGCTATTTTTTATAGCAAAAACCCTACGTAATTGTTTGCTTAAAGCTTAGATATCTAGAATTATTTCACAAAATGATATCTTTTTTATTTTAATACTTCTTTTTTACTTATTTACAAATAAAACTCTTTAGATGAAATCAGTCATAAACATAATCCTCTATGATGTAATTAATCGTTTTCTACAAAATCCATTATCTTTTAATGTACTACGAATTGTATTGCGTAATAAAAAGATAAAGGTGCAGTAAAATATAACCAAAGGGTGTCGCTGAAATGGTCGTAAAATTACTACTTGCCAAATAGTATGCTCTTGACCGGTTAGTATTACCACATATTTTAGTCAGCGTCAATTAAATACAGTAATTCCAAGTTTAAATATTCTTGACTCGAAACTCAATTTCATTCAATCGGGGTTTGACCAGTCACCAATCAAGTATTAAGATTAATAATTTGTTAGATTACTTTTAATAAAAAGGAATTCTTTTAATTTTAATGTTTATTTTTTATATATTATCGTAATTAACCCATTCGTGCCCAGATTATTTTTTCGCAGTTTTTAATGTGCTGCTAGTATTTTTTTGGGGGCAGTTTTATCAAAAAACATAAAAATAAAGGCACTCAGTATATGATGTTACATAATATATGTAACGCTAGGAGCTAATGGGTGCAAAAAATACAAAATATATCTGTAAACAGTTCTATTTATTCAAAAACTGAAAATAATTAAAAAGTAATTTAAACATTTTGGTTTGTGTGATAGGTAACGAAACAATCAATACAGAGACCTCATTTACATTTTTTACACATCGTACAAAATCTTCCAGCACAACGTCTTCTTTTGTCGTTTGGAATTTTATCCACTAGGTGTTCCGTCCTATCATATCTAATTCACTGAGCTACTAGTACAGCATCCGTCTTACTAATAGTACTTTCATAGTATCCCCTTTCCTTTTTCTGAATATCTTTTTTAACTAATAAAGAACATCTCCTAGGTAAACGGTAAATTGAAGGCAGTAAATAAACTGTCAAAGTAAAATTAGAATGGAAAAGATTTCAGATTATCAGGTAGTTCTTCTATCATTTTCACCAATGGTGCTGCCGCCTTTCCAAAGTTTCTTTCTATGTCAATATCAGGAGTTACAGATTTTCTTTGATATATCTCGAAATTAATCAAATAGCCCATCACTGTATTTAGGCACTAGACTTTATAACCATATCGTATGGGTTTGGCTCTTAAAAATTGTTTGCAGTTATGTTTACCGTAGAATTTGACCATACTTTCATCGAAAGCCAGATCATTTTCAGGAACAAAATACTTTCTGAGTCTGTCCTTCGCTATTTATAAATGGCCGTATTTTCCAGAACTTACCACCCTTATCAATATTTGCGTTAGAATTCAAGTAAATAAGCCTCAAAATTTGTTCAAATCTGTTGCGTCTCATAGCATTATATACAAGTTCGTTTCTAGTGTCAAAACTTTGCTCCCAGTACATACGCTTGCTGGAAAGATTATTATAATCACTAAGAATTAATATAGCAATGAAATATTTCATTTCCTCTGGAGAGATTCCTCGGTCGGGTAGGTTCTTGAAAGTAGCATATTGGTTTGTTTTCTGTATCAGGAATAAAATGATTTCTTTATCTATGAACATTTCGAATATATCAACAACTGATTTGTTTTCAAACAGTGAATAATCTGACTCAGGAAATTGTTTCCCGTTATATGTGAAATTTCCCGAAACCAAATCGCGGGATTCAGAAACTTTTGGATATACTGTATGAGCAGATGTAATATCGATATCATTTGCCAAAAAAAAATGTTACCTTCTGTCGATTCTGACTGTTGAATAGGAATTTCTTCTCCTAGTATAATTCCATCAGCAGTTCTAACTTATGCATCGGCAAGTAGCTGACGTTTGCTTAAATTGTCGAAATCTCCGCCCTCGTCCTTATCTCCGAAATCCTCATCCGTCAGAGTAGCCGGATCCGGTGGCGCTATATAAATTGTCTCTATATAGTCATTTATCTCGTCGTATTCGCCAAAGGCTATATCAATAGCTTCTTGAACAGTCAGGCCTCTTTGAAGAACTGCAGCAAGGCCTCTGAAAAGACTTGTAGTGACAGTGAAAGCAAACAAATTGGACTGACTTCTTCTTCTTCTTATGCCGTCCCCATTAACGGAGGTTGGCGACCACATTTTTAAAAGCTTCTCTGTCTTTTGCAACGTGGAATAATTCGTCTACAGTCATGTTTGTCCAGTCTCGAATATCTCGCAGCCATGACTTCCTCTTTCTACCTATTCCCTTTTTGCCATCGACTCTACCCTGCATGATGACCTGCAGGAGACTATGTTTATCATTTCTCAGTATGTGTCCAAGGTATGCAGTTTTGCGTACTTTTATTGTTCTCAACAATTTTTTGTGCAAGTGCAACAAGTAACAAGTTGTTGTAGCAAGTGCAAATAAAGTTAGGTAATGAAATAACAAAAACAATTACCGCAACAAAAGGCCTCAAACAGGGATGTGGTCTCTCACCTACACTTTTTAACATATATATAGATCAGGCTTTGAAAAGATGGTATAGAAAATGCGGAACAATGGGCATACCAGTACAAGAGAATATATTACATTCACTACTTTTCGCAGATGATCAAGTCATTTTTGCACAAGACAGGGAGGATATGGAATATATGATAAGGAAATTAAAGGAAGAATATGAACTTTGGGGACTCAAGATAAATATGTGCAAGAAAGAATACTTATGTATTGGACCCGAGGTTGCAGATTTGAACTTAAGTTTAGAAGAAGAGACTATTAAGAGTTGTAAGGCTTTTAAGTATTTAGGGTCAATGATTAGCCGAGATGGTACTTGTATGAAAAATATAGAAATGAAAATAGCACGGGGAAAACAAGCCACAAGAGCACTTCATGGAGTGATATGGAACAACACTTTAACCAAAGAAAACAAAAAGAGGATCTTTCAAAGCATAGTGATGAATATTACCCTATATGGAGCGGAAGTATGGCCAATGACAACAACAATACGAAATAAAATAAGAACAGTTGAACTGGACTTCATGAGAAGATGTCTACAAATCACAAGAGCGGATAGAATAAGAACGGAGGAAATATGGAACAGAATGGAAGTAAAATGCTCAATTACAAAAAAGTTGGAAAACAGAGCCCTGCAGTGGTACGGGCATGTACAAAGAATGCCAGAGCATATGTGGCCGAAAAGAATATTAAACTGGGACCCGCCGGGAAGAAGACGGAGAGGAAGACCTGCTACAAGATGGAAAACATACGTCGGAAATGCTATGATAGATAGAGACCTCAGAGAAGGTGACAGGAAGAATAGAGTGCTGTGGAGGACGAAAACGGCGAACTCATAATGGAAAAAGCCGAAGAAGAAGAAGAGACAATTTTTTGACATCCTTCTTAACACTTCCACATTGGTGACCCTGGCAGTCCATGGAATTCTCAATTGGACTGACAATGAATATAAATAAAACTAAATATATGGTGATCTCAGGAGCCCCTGTGGGCAATATGTAAGTATAAATATATACCTAGGAGCAATCATAAACTCAGATAACCCAGATATGGAGATAAAAGTCAGAATACAAATAGCCCTAGAAGAATTTGTAAACTACAACTCGATGTTCACAAATAAGAAATTAGATTGCAGGTCGGAGAATACTATGTTTGGTCGCATCTGCTATATGGGGTAAAAACTTGGACATTAAACTCCCAATCCATAAAAAATTAGGGGCATTCGAAATGTGGCTCTAAGACGTATTAGTAAAATTCGTTAGACGGCTAAAATTAGAAATGAAAAAGTATTAACACGCATTGGACACAAAAGAAAACTTCTGCAGACAATTAAAATAAGAAAATTATCATACCTGAAGCAAATACTTCAAGATGATAAATATTTTATCTTACGCGCAATCATACAAGGAAGAATAAATCGAAAAAGGAGTGGGAAGAAAAAGGAAATGTTGGCTGACTAATATCAAAGAGTAGACTAACCTCAGTATAAAATAGATATTTCACGTTGCAAAAGATAGAGGATCGTTTAAAAAGGTGATCGCCAACCTTCGAACGATAAGAAGAACAAGACCAAATATGAATTTTGCTAACCTGTATCTTGCAATGTCAGTGGGAATCGAGATATACTAAAATACTTCTTCTTCTTCCTTTTTGTATGTAGGCTTTAAAGTCTGTTTCTTCTTCAATATTAGCCTTCTAATTGTTTAAATTATCACACCATCTTTTTCTTGGTCTGCTAATATTTCTTAGTCTATTTAGTGACTTATCTCGTGCTATTCGTACTATCCTATCCTCTGCCATTCTACTAATGTGTTCGTTCCACTCCTGTTTCCGTTTTGTCACCGATCCATTAATGTCTTCTATATTGCATGCTCTTCTTATATTTTCGCTTCTCTCCGTCTCCAAAACTTTTCCCTGATATTCGTCGAAGTATTTTCATCTCTGTTGTTTCTAGTAGTCGTCTCTTTTTAGATCTGGCAGGTCTTGTCTCCGCTGTGTATGTTAATATAGGTCTAATTCCTGCTTTATAGATTCTTGTTTTTGTGTTTTGTTTTAGGTGTTTGTTCTTCCAGATTGTGTTATTAAGTTGTCATACATTTGGTTTTTTCTGCTGATATTATCATATTGTATTTCTCGGCTGTTCTATTAAAGATGTGTGGAGCTCGTCTTCTGTCTCGGCGATTAATGCGGCGTCGTCTGCATAACATACATAATATTTGAATGTCTTTGTTCCCCATTCTATATTCATGACCTTTACGTATTATTTCGTCCATTATTATATTAAAGAAAAGTGTGCTTAACGAGTCACCCTGTCTAACTCCGCTTTGTATTGGTACACACTGTGTTAGTTTTCCATTTATCTTTGCCTGTATTCGATTATGGAAGTAGATGTTTTCGATGGTTTGTATAATATTGATTGGTATGTTTCTTTTATTCAGTAGGTGTAAGACGTCTTCGACTTGGAGGCAATCGAAAGCCTTTGTTAGGTCTATAAAACATAGATATACTGGTTTATTGTATTCGATGACCTTTTCTGTGATTTGTCTTATTTTGTACAAATACGGCGTCTACGCAGGATCTTTCGGATCTGAATCCTTGTTGTTCATTTGATAAAGTTGTTAGTTTATTGATTTTGTTGGTTAGGACTTTTGTGGTAAGCTTAAGTGCGGTGTTCAGTAGACTTATACCTCGATAATTGTTGGGGTCTTCTTTATCTGCTTTCTTGAAAATGTGTATCATTATGCTATTTCTCCATGCGTCTGGTATCTTGCAGTGCAATATTAGTTTTTGTATAAGTTTTGTCATCTCTAAGGTTATACTTTCTCCTACGTGTTTTAGAAGCCCGTTGGTTATTCCGTCTGGTCCTGGTGACTTTTTATTTTTGAGTGAATTTATGGCTCTACTTCCTGAAAACTGATTTCTATTTCGTGTCTTAATTCAGGTACGTTATTATGTTGATTATTATTTTCCTTTCCTTCATACAGTTCCGTCAGGTATATTTCCCATTCGTTTCGAGAAATACTAAAATACATTAATATTTATGTAACTAAAGCCATTATAAACAAAATTGTTCACAAAATTAATTACATTTTCTTCTTCTTTTTCTGGTGCACTCCATTACTGAAGGTTTGCAATCACTACATCAAAATGTAGTCTTTTCTGCGCCACTCTTAGTAATTGTTGAACGTTCTTGCCCGTCCAAGTTCTGATATTGCAAATAAATGACATGACTCTTCTATCTACTCCTCTTTGGTCTTCTATCTTCCACTCAATTAGTTATCGTAGCAGGTTATATTTTTCTAAGGTCTTTCTTTTCTTAATCATTGTTATAAGTTCTAACTCTCTATTTATGGTTTATATTTATATTTATTCGTAATGTGTTGTGCCCATGATATTCTGAGCATTATGCGATAAAGCCACATTTCAAAGGCATCGAACCGTCTCATGGTATTTAATTTTAATGTCCAGGATTCAACTTCATACGGAAGAACTGACCAAACGTAATATTTAATAAATCTAATGTGGATGTCTAAGCTTAGTTTTCGGTTATAGATAATTTGTTTCCATTTATTGTACATTTTCCTAGCCTGTTATATTCGTGTTTTTATTTCTATATCTGAATCCCACTTATCATTTAGTACTACTCCTTAATTATAACTTAATTAATATATTTAAAAAAAAGTCTTAAACGAGTTTTTAAATGTAATTGAAAAAATATTCAAATAGTATTTAGTATATCATTTGTTAATCTTAAGTAAATATACTTGGTAGTTTTTAAACAAATCGAATAATACAATATAAGTACAGTAGTACAGTATACTTCTTTGGTCTACGATATTTTGTTTCCGTAAAATAATGATTGAATTTAAACACGATATGTGTTTTCTTGTTTTTTTGTTTAATTTTGTTCGTAGTACAACGTAATGTGATAGGTTTTTTCCGATCTTCCTGTTCGCGACATTTGTGATTTACTTCGAGTTCTCCCACACTTCTAGAGTGTCACTACCTTTCAATTTCCCGCCTTTTCAGGGTAAATACAATTAAAACATTGTACGGATTCAACAGTATACGATGCGTTCAATTAAAAACATCGATATAAAAATAGTACATATTAAATAAAACTATTAAACATTGATATAAATTAATTCTAATAAAACTTTTTGTTTAAATATATATGTGTATAGAGGAAATACGCATGTGGCAGGAGTATTTTGTTTTATGATCTCTCCATAGGTATGTATTTAACGAGTATTATCGGTTACAATGCATGAATACAGACATCGATATTACGTTTATTTGTTCATTTTGTGGCCTTCTGTAATTAAAGTATTGCGAGTTGAAAAAATATTAATAATAGTTTCAACTAGTATAAAAATCCAAATATGGATAGTTATTTGTGCCTAATTATGGAAGATTCCATAATTGGGCCTTTTTTTTACAAATTAGGTACTTATTATTATCTCTTTTAAAAATTGTATGTTATGTTTGTTTTTAAAATTGCAGCTTCACTATTGACCAATAAAGGAAAAACCTTTGATAAAGAAAAAATCGCAGAAGCTATAAAATTCATCCGGGAAAAGAAAATGGGATATTTGAAAACATCATAGCATTTTCAAGTGCAGAAAGACAAGATGGACAGTCTCCAGAATAGGGCAACTTACAATATTGAGCTTCAAACTTAAAGGTCAGCTGGTAGAATACATATTTATGATGAAGAACAAATTTCACGGTTTGACAAGAACTGATCGTCGCTGTATGGTGTATATGCTAGCAAATAGAAACAGTTTGTAGAATCCCTTTAGCTAAGAGCCACTGCTACCTACATCTTTTGCCAGAGTATTTGGATTTATAAGGAAAAAGTGGACGCTTTTTTGAACCGTTTTGAAGATATTTGCGCTAAAAATAACTATCCGCCAAATCGTATTTACAACGGGGATGAATCTGGCCTTAGAGTAAGATACCACAAAACATCTGTCACAGAGGGAAACGCCAGATAGCTGCACTTACTTTAGCACAAAGGGGATCGATCCCTTATGACAATAGTAGTTTGCATGAATGTTGCAGGACATTTTGTGCCACTGTTTATTGTTTTGTCCAAAAAAACATGAGTGCTCAGCTAATGAGAGGCTGTCCGCCAGGATCAGTCGGAGTTGCACATCATCGGAGTCATTATGGCCTTTAAATAAAGATGTGTTCAGTGATATAGACTTTATTTCTGCGCAAGATAATGCTGTAAGAGACGGTTGTACAACCAACTGCACTGGAATCAGGATTTGAACCTGCTTAAGCACTGACACAAATACATGTACCAGAAACAAGTGCTAATATACAACCTGAACCTGTACCTTCGACTTCAAGGAATAATCGGAACAATCTACGGCAAAATAAATTAGCTAAGACAAAAAATAAACAGAAGACTGCAAAGAGAAACAAATGAACAAAGAAAAATAAGACTGATTCTAAAGAAGAAGACTTTGAGGAACAGGACGTTATCCTGTTTGATGAAGACAGTGAGCCTGATTAGTTGTTTGGCCAAGAATCTGCTGACACTGCTGATTTTATATTTGCTGTAACGGGATTTAATTAAGCATCAGATTTAAGTAATCTTTTTAATAACGTGACACACATTTGCCAAAATATATTATTTGTTTACGACATTGAAAATATCGGTGTAACTGGAACGCGCTCTGACCTAGTGAAATTTGCAATGTAATCAAAAGCTTATTAAATAATGTGTACAAATTAAACAAGTAAAAACAATAATATATCAACAAGCGCACTTGTGTTAAATAGCTGGAAATCACGGGATTATTGATTATTATCAATATTGTTAAGAATGAAGAATCAAGAGAACGGTTTAAGTTAGTCAAAGTCAACTGAGTACTATCTAGTATTGTACTTAGATAACTAATAAACTAAATTATGAGTATCTAGTGTGTTTTAAATAAATCTACCATACAAGACGATAAGTGAAGCATTATTTATTACATTGCCAAAAACTTTTTATCACGGATAACAGTGGAGAAAACTGGATTAAGTGCTTAATGGGTGGACTTAGGCCTCATTATGATTGTGCTGGTCCAGAGTTTGATACATAGATCTGTGACTTCTGTAAGTGAATTAAACTACTTCTTTCATTTTTCACAGTATTCTTATTTAAATTTATTTGATGTCATATATATTTATGTCTATTTTTGTTATTGATATGTTGGTTTATGCTTGTATTCCATATATGGGTACCTATTCCATATTTGGTTACTAATTTGTGATTTTGTTTTTTGTGTTCGATTTTATTTTTTTAATTAAGATATTTGACAGAAGCCTGTTAATTACTACATAAAAATGTATGACTGATTGGTAATAACATTAAGCTGTTTTCATTTCTATAAAGCTATTTTTTATATCTCCAAAAAGGTATTCCATAATTCCATAATCCTAATGGTATTCCATAATTAGTGACTTTCCTCTACTTAAAGACTTGTTCTTAAACAGGTGATTATAACATTATATACAGCGCGGCATAAGTTAGGAATATTACCAATAGAATGGTAATGTTACTTCATTCTGCATCAATTATTTATAAGTAAACAATTAAAATTTATTATAGTTTATAAAAAACATGAAAATTTGAGACCTTATAAAGAGAATCAGACCAAAAAAACATTCTAAGTATTGACAAAACACCTGTACAGCACAGCCATTTGAAAATGAGCTTTTGTTCTCTCAAATGGGATGAACAAATATAATTGTTAAAAAATTACTTGACCGTTTGTGCCCATCTTTAGCAAATGTCGTAACTACATAAAAACTGACATTATGAAATATGCCTTAAATATTCTTATTGCTTATTTTAATGATTATAAACAATAAAAAAACTTGCTTACTTTCGGGTTTAATTTGACATAACTTTTTTGTTTATAAACATTTTTTAATTTAGAAAAATTTTAAAGAGAAATGTCGTCTGTTAAACGCTTTTATCTAGAATGCGTAATTTTTTCACAATATTGAAATTACTTTCCCCAGACATTCCAGATAAAAAATAGCGCCCTGTAATTTTTCGATTTTTCAGGTGATTTTTCGGTTTTGTTAAGTATAACCGACTTTATTTTATTATTAAATTAAATTATAAATTTAATTTAATTTAATTATTTATTTCTCTGAATGAAAAAAATCAAAAAATAGGTAATTGTTGATATAGATTCCTGACTTAATTGATGTATACAGTTGTATAATTAGAGGGGTCACTGTAAAAAGTAGCTAAGTCCATATTTTTCTAGAATTAGGTTAAGTAATAACATCTATATAAAATTATATGTACTATAAGCTGGCGAAGTCAGTTTCCTCATAAAAAGTGTCTTACTGGGTAAAATCTCATACCTTAAAATTTTAATCAATCATAGTTTCAGTGCAAGAAGTTGCTAAATGTCAAAAAGTGTTTAAGTATATGGACTTGACAACTTGTTGCTACTGACACGGGGATTCCTAACCTAAGTTTGTTGATGAAATAGTTTCACGTGTAACTTTGATATGTGAATTTTTTGGAATTATACGAAAATATCGTAGAGAAAAATGTCTGATTTTGGTAAGAATATTTTCCATATTATTTATATTATATTAAAAATAAATAAGAAGCTTAAATACATGAGAAATACAATATTAAACAATAAGCATAGCTTAGTAAAAATAAAGATTTTAAGGTTATTTGTTTAGTGCCTCCCATGTTATAATGATAGAGAAACCGGGTAAGGACGGAACTTTTCCACAGAACTACCGACCCATTAGCCTACTATCATCAGTAAGCAAAATTGCTGAGCGAGTCATCTTGGCAAGATTAAGAGAAGAATCTGAGGCAATGGATGCAATCCCTGAAGCGCAGTTCGGATTCAGGAGCAATCACTCCTGCGAACTGCAAATACTAAGATTGACAGAGTACATCACTAAGGGGTATAATGAAAGAAAATATACAGCAACCGCCTTCTTAGATGTCAGTAAAGCCTTTGACAGAGTATGGCACGACGGATTGCTGTATAAAATGAACGAAATGGGGTACAGTGAAGCGATGACATGTCTCCTCTCCTCGTACCTAGCCAACAGAAGATTCAGAGTTCGAATAGGGCCCACCCTATCCGAAGTCGAAATCATGGAGGCTGGAGTGCCACAGGGAGCCGTGCTGTCGCCTTACCTGTGCACCATATACACTTCAGATACCCCTGGTGGTGATCAACATACTATGCTCAGCCTTTACGCCGATGACACTGCTATAGCTGCTAGCAGCATAAATCCTGATCTGGCCACTAGATACTTGCAAACGGCACTAGACCATTTGCAATCTTGGTGTGTTACGTGGAAAATTGCCGTCAACCCGGACAAAACTCAGGCAGTCATGTACAAAAGACGGCACGGAATCCCCAACAGGGAACTATCTATCTTCGATACTCCGGTCGAATGGCAAGACGACGCCAAATATCTCGGAGTAACGCTAGATAAACGTCTCACCTTTACTAAACACATAAACAGAACAGTTCAAAAGGCAAAAATCCTTAAAAGTCAACTCTCCTCGCTTATAGGGAGGAAAAGTAATCTGAGGTTCAAAACGAAAATAAGAATGGCAAATGCCATCATTCTGCCAACCCTCACATACTCCTCAGCAGCGTGGGGGCATGAATGTGAAACAAACAGAAAGAAAATCCAAACTGTACAGAACTACATGATCAGAGAGGCTCTTAAAATTCCTAAATATGTGCCACTAAGGTACGTATATAGGGATTCGCAGCAAAAGAGCGTCCTGAACATGATGGTCGAACATGCATATGAGCTTTTTGAAAACCTCAGAAACCATCCGAACCGTTCGTTAAGAGAGTTGACAAACTACGATCCTAATATAAGGACAGTACATAGACGGCCAAAACAACAGCTGGCTGGATACAGGGGAAACCCTAATTGAACGTAAAGAAAGATATTCACATGAGAAGCTATGAAAATAAATCTATGGCTTAGCAAATTTGGCCCACAAAAACACAAAAACACAAAAAAAAAATCAAAAAACAAAAAAGAGCTTAGCTCATCAAAAAAAACCCTAAATCCCAACCCAATCGCCCAAAATTTTCTTTTATGTTTTTTTATTATTTCAGTTATATTTATTTCACTAACCAGTTAAAAACAAAACCAAAAAACCCAAAAACATATACACGGGATGTGTGAGAGCATTATACACTTGGGAATGCACATCCCACCCACCCATTAAAACCCCTACCCCTATTATTATTTCACCCAAAAACCCACTAACAAAAATCTGTATAGGCCAATAAAGTAAAATCAATAAACAGGACAAAATCCTAATAAGTAAAGCCACAAGGCTGAGGCCCCTCAGGCAAAAGGAAAAAGACCCTTCAGGAATAGCCCTTCAGGACTAAGTTGCCACAGGCAACTCGCGAAAACTGAGCATCGAGGTGGTGTGCGACAAGCACGGGCTCGATGGCCAGGCCTATCGATCGCCCAGTCGGCAAGGAGACCAAAACTTGTTTTGCCAAATTGACGACTGTGTGACCGAGCACACAACAACCGAACAGGGGGCCGACAGTTTGCTGTCGACCTCCTGATCGGACACACATTTTTTTAGGGTCACAGAGCCCAAAGTAAAGCCATAGTAAACTCAGTAAAGTAAATAGGGAGAAAAGCTACACTAAGCTACCCCTACAGATAGGTGGCCTAACCACAAGTCATGGAAAACGGAGGGTGTTTCTTTTCCCAAATCGCCCGACGTAACAGTTCTCCTGTTACGTTCTCAAGCCTCCTCTGCGTATGTCAGACGTAGAGGAGGGGTGGTGGAAAAACCTGGGGGTCAGATAGGTACCGAGCCAAAATGACTTGCTCTTTTGGAACGAGACCGGTCTGATCTTCGGACATGGGGGTCCCACTGTCTAGCAGTGGTACACTCATGTTCCATAGGGGTTGGGATGAACTCATGTGTGTGTGTCTGTGTGTGTGTGTGTGTGTGTGTGTGTTTAGTGCCTCACGAAGGCACTTCTCGCAAACGTATATAATGCGATGGTTAGTGATTCACGTAGCAGCAAGAATGAAGGAGACGTTGTAGAACCAGAAAATGTAACCTATAACTTTGTTCCTGTTGAAGTGGATTCCGAGAATTTGCATTCTGTTTCAAAAGGAAATAAACAGCTTAAAAACCCAGAAAAATGGAAAAAAACTTTAAAACAGAAAAATTGTTTTACAGAAAAGAATAAACGTCGTGAAATTGGCGTTTGTAGGTTTAAGTATGCAACTAAACTAAGTGATTTACAGCAAGCAAATATTTTAGAAAAGTACTGTAGTTTATCTACCCATTCAGAACAAACAATTTATTTACAAAGTTGTGTTAAGAAAGTTATGAAAAATCGATCACGTGTACGTAATAAAGAGCAATCACCAAGTCGTACATTCTTCTCATACGAGTTTAATAATAATTCCGAAAATGGAGAAGTGTTCTTATGCCAAAAAGCATTCTTAGCTATACACGGGATTTTAAAATCTAGGTTAGAAAAAAGGTGATTGTGAAGGTTAGACAAAAAGATGAATTGAAGTGTAACATAATTTGATTGGCGTTTCAATTTCCACTTTTCAAATCGTTTTCAATCGTTTTCAAAATACAAAGATTAATAAATTAAACAAATTTTGTTTTTTGTTACTTGGTGAATAACTTTTCTAATAATTTAATTTTATCTCATTTATATTGACAATTCAGACATATATTATATATTTTAAAGTAGACGACTTTAAAACGATATTGCCAATATTGCTGAGTTGCGTTCCTGGGACGACTTCATTGAAAGATAGTTCTTTCGATTACATGAAATCAACTTTAACTTGAGAATATCCGTCAGAAAAAATCATAGCATGTAATTCGTCTTTAAAAAAACAGTCACATGCCATCGTGAGAGTAAAACTCTCCTGTTAGTGATTCCATAGTAAATCATGAGGAAAAAACCAGGAAAAAAACCTCGTATTACTATCCCGACATGGTAAGTATTTGGTTTTACATTTAGTTTACTCTAAATAAACACCAAATTCTGATTTTATATGTATGTTATTTAAAAAACATAAATGATGTATCCTCGATATGTTACTGACTTACCAATACTGGTATTTTCCTTTTAATAACATCCTCTTTTGATATGAGTAATCAGATCCTACTGCATTCTGCCGCGGAATTTGCCACACAATTAGTCTCATTTAGCATAATTAGAGCCGCTTCTTTTATTTTTTTTTTATTTTTACCATCAGTCTCTTTTAGGACTATTTAGGACTTGGGACTTTTAACATTTACCAAACAAACCGTACCTGATTTTTCTGCAGATTTAATCAAAAAATTAGTTCATTTTGTTATTAGAAAAAAATTCACCTTGTAAACGATGTTTAAAAACTCTTTTTATAAAATTTTTATAAATTAATAAATACTCAAATACAATGGCGTATTTATTTTTTCCCCACACGATTACTTAATTTTCAATTTTTTCATCTTAGTGTACCGTCTCTCTACAGAGGTTGGCAATCATAATGGATATTTTTATTTTTGAACTTGCTGCTCTAAACAAATCAATCGATCTGCGTAGATACCAAATCTTTAACCAAGAATTCTGCATTCGGCCAATAGATCTTCTTCCTTGAATTTTTCCCTGCTCGTAGCCCTTCTTGTACTCTTTCTTTTGAGAAAAAGTAAAATAGTATTCTGACACTTCAATAAAATGACAATAACGATGAATTACTAAACAAATATTATATAGGACGATGTTTTAGTTTTATCACAGAATACACCACCCAACAAGAAGAGAAAGCTTTGTTGGTACCTTTGATGTTCGTATGACAGAAATTTCAAACAAAAATGACAGTTAAACTACTTAGTACACTTAGAAAAGTAATGAGGAGGTCGTTCAAAACAGTAGTAAAGTTATAGTTACACTGAGAAACAAAGTAATTATTAAAACTAATGTTTTTTAAATAGATCTGTTTTGTATGAATTGTATTTTTTTCTGTAAAATTTAATATAACCCATATATCAATTCTTTACTTATAAATAAAAAGGCCTTAAGTCAAAAATATCGATTTGTTTTTTTTTAACACACAAATTAACGTACCTACTAAAAGTATTTAAGTACGTTAAAAAACGCATAAAAAGCAATTGAATTTGAGAGTTAATTTCAAAATAGAGATGAAAACCAGTCCATTTCTATTACTTTTTTTTTTATCAGTTTTTTAAGGTATTAAAATATGTAGGTATATCTATATACAACAAAAATATGTATAACTATTATATTCTTATATATAATAATATTCTTATATAATAATATTCTTATATATATATATATATGTATATATATATATATATATATATATATATATATATATATATATATATATATAATTTTTTAAAGTCGGACCCAAGGGCGGACACTTTTTAATGGTCACTTGTTATTCCCTATAGGGACCTCCATACGACGTCCTTATGACTCACCCTGTATATTAACGGAAAAACTCGTCAGATACACGGTCAGAACACGGTTAAATTGTATTTATTGCTCTGCAGTAATAATGGACATGTTATGTATGAACGCAGTAATACATAATATTATTTATAATTGTGCGCTTAAATCCGGACAGGATCTGTTTAAGGTTGGACGTATAGTGGCGACTTGGTATAGTGAGTTGGACGTAAGATTTTTGTAGGAATATTCCCGAAAACTAGATTGTTCCGCTCAAAAATTAAGGGAAAAATAAGGAAAAATTTGAGAACAAAAAAAAATCGGTTGCCTGTAAAGTCGGTTTTACGGGCGAAGATTTTACGTGACAACGTCTTTTTCTCGGTAGAATATTTATTGATATGAATATTATTAAATTGCACAATAGGAACAAGGAATTGAATGAAAATAAGAATTGCACAAATTTTAACTATAGAAATATATTTTGTTTACTAAAACATTGTACATGTAAACTTAAACTTAACTAATTTCTATTTGAGTGATTTTGTTGAGGATAGGACGATGATAGGAGAAATATGAAATGAAAGGAAGTGTTTCTGCTGTAATG
This sequence comes from Diabrotica undecimpunctata, assembly GCF_040954645.1. Lineage (NCBI taxonomy): Eukaryota > Metazoa > Arthropoda > Insecta > Coleoptera > Chrysomelidae > Diabrotica > Diabrotica undecimpunctata. Next base: position 143,530,661 of record NC_092805.1, on the reverse strand, counting down.
TGTCTTGAACTCCAAGAACGCTCGAGAAAGACAGAGACACAAGCACGGAAGCACGCACCGATTCAACGCGCCTAATCCTCTAGTGCTGCGCGCGCAGCGGACCGATCATGTTTGAGTGGGAGAGAGACGCAAGGCATTCGCCGGTCCGGCGGGCCTCTCTCTCGTTCGGTGACTCACTGTAACAGACGTGAGCGGGCGTTACACTTTTTCATGAATGACTTCGAGCCACAACCTAATTTAAGACGTTGTCACGTCAAAATTTCCGTTAAAAACCCTTATTTTAGAACCTTTTAATATGCTGAATATCTATATTAACGTCCTATCCATGACAAAAATGGAAGTAACATTGTTTGCAATGAAATTTCCTCACAATATGCTAATGCAATTATGCATAATAACGAAATTCCATGGTGTTGAGGTGGAAATTCTCAAAAAAAAAAAAGTTTCCAAAAATAACATTTTGGAACTTTTCTTTTTGGATATCGGAAAAATTACTGAATTCCTCTCATATCCTTAAACATATGTACACTTCGCTTTTATCATTTATTTTCAATCCATAACACCTGTCTTCCTATTACTTTTAATTCAGCTAGTCTTCATATTACAAAGACAAGATCGTACGCATCTGCTATATATTATGCGTATATGACCTTCCAGAATACTCCAAGGAAATGAGCAAAATTTAAGGGGGTTTAGGACATCTTAATAGGTAGGTATTTGACGATTTTTTCGAATTTTTGGTTACCATTAAGATGGTATTTATTTATATTTAAATATAAATATTTTATCTGTTAAAAAATTCGAAAACCTTCAAAATGAGATTTTCAAGATTTTTTTAAATGAATTCGTTGCTCCAAAAATGGCGAAAGAAGGCAAAATTGTTAATTAGTTATAACTTTTATTAAAATTAATTTACATTTTTGAGATTGCTGAGGAGGAGGACCTTGTAGTGCTTAACAAACCCTTAAAATTTCAGCTAGATCCATCAGTCAGTCTAAAAATGTTTCAAATTGTTTATTCCAGGGGTATTTTTTTTTGTAATAATATAAATCGGCAAAATATGCCGACGACACGGTGATCCTTGCCAGTACCATAGACGAATTACAGCAGGTAATGGAAAGAGTCTATTCAGTTAGTAAGGAATACGGCCTGAGCCTCAACTTCAAGAAGACAAAGTGGATGCTGATAAGCAGGAAGCAACAGCCTGCTCGACAGTTACGGATAAGTAACATACTAATTGACCATGTAGAATCCTATGTGTACCTTGGCACCAACGTAAATGCAAAATGGGAACAGGCCACAGAAATTAAGGCGAGAATAGAACGAGCTAGAGCAGCATTTAGCAATATGAAAAAGCTCCTCATAAGCAGGGATTTGTCTCTTCCCCTAAAACTACGTCTAGTTAAATGCTACATTTTTCCGATCTTACTGTATGGTGTGGAGGCCTGGACGCTGACGGAGACGCTCACGAGAAAACTAGAAGCATTCGAAATGTGGGTGTACCGACGCATTCTTCGTATATCCTGGACCGAACATGTCACCAACACAGAGGTAATCCAAAGAATCGGAAAGGAGAAAGAAATCGTGAATACAATTAAACAAAGAAAGCTTGAATATCTAGGCCACATATTGAGACACGATAAGTACCGTCTACTGCAATTGATTGTCCAGGGAAAAATAGACAGTAAGCGAGGGCCAGACAGGAGAAGACACTCGTGGCTCCAAAATCTGAGGAAGTGGTTCGGGCTCACATCGGTCGAACTATTCAGAAGCGCCGCAAATAAGATCAGAATTGCCATGTTAATAGCCAACGTTCGCAACGGACAGGGCACTTGAAGAAGAAGAATAATATAAAATATAAAATAATAAAGATACAAATATTCTACCGGTACCTGTACGAGAGGTAAATACTTTTTCTTTAAATAAACTTCAAAGATAAGTTAAGAAAAAACTATTATTATAACCAAAAATTGTTTTGTAAAGTTACTGTTATCAGTAACTTTACAATAAGTATAGGTATAAAATTTACAATAAGTATAGTACAGTACAATAATTAGGAGCCAGTTACGAAGACCCAGCGCAAATCCTTGTTTTCGTACCGATTCGATCGGAGTGCCTTGCTTACATATTTATTCCCGCTGTCAGTAGCGCAGAGGTAACTATTCGGTGCCGTTAATTATATAAAAAGCCTCATGACGCCACTGTCCACCTCTTCGAATACAGTCGGCACACGCCGCATGCGCGAGGTTGGATCTTCCTATGTGGCGTTTACAGTATTAACATTTTTAAGACTATAAACAATTAGAATAACTTTTAAACTGTTACTCCTATAGAAAGTTACTGAGACGATTAGATATAGATTAGGAATTATTATTTTAATTCACAAATAATTTGTTTATAATAGTTAAGAAAAGTAATTAGTTTCATTTTAAAGATAAAGACTTAAAGTTTGATTATACAGAACAAAATCAATTAGAATACAATAAAAAATTTGAATTTTTCGGGAAAAATATATTGTTTACCCTTTAAACAAATTAAATTGTTCATTACTTACATAACATAACATATTCATACATAATATTATTAATATTGCATATTTGTAATTTAGTCAAAAAATACATACGAATTAAAAAAAAGAGCAAAATCCATCAACTAGAAGCGAAGATACAGAAACTTAACAGTAGTTTGAAGTTTATTCACATTTTTTAACGCTTAAATTTTTAGTTCGCCCTGAGCATGGTCCAACTAATCTTCATTTCTGCCTCATTTTTAACACTCACCGAAAATGCTGTTTAAGTTTAATCTTATCCGTACTCATTACCTAATCGTCCTAAAATAACTTAGTTTTTTGTTTAATTCGTGTAAAATTGTCTGCTTTTTAAATATGAAAAACATATTTCGTCTACGAGTAAGAGTTTAAAAATTATTCTATTTGTTTAGACGTCAAAAATAACAGTAATCTTACAAAACGATTTTTGGTTATAAAAATGATTTTTTTTAACTTGATACATGTTAAAAGTCTTCAACTTTTATATGGTACCTGGAGAATTACTATATCTTTATTGTTTTATGTACTATGTTTTTCTTCTTCTTGATGTGCCTATCCGTTACGAATTTTGGCGATCATCATGGCAATCTTTATTTTATCTGCAGCAGCGCGGAAAAGCTGCACATATTGTCGCCAATACGCATCCCTGTTCTTTTTAATGCCTACTCCGAAGAGATTCTGAAAAAAGCTCTTGAGAGTGAAACAGCTGGAATAAAGGTAAATGGAGTTTCCATTAACAACATTAGATATGCGGACGACACTGTGATCCTAGCCGAAAATATTGAAGATCTTCAGAGACCGGTGACCAGAATAGCGGAGTATGGAAAAGAGTACGGTCTAACAATGAACGTCAAGAAGACAAAATGTATGAGAATATCGAAAACTCAAAGAAATAACGAGAACATTCTAATAAACGGAACCAACGTCGAACAAGTGGACAAATATGCATATCTGGGAACAATGGTTAACTCCACAAATGATTACATTCAGGAGATCAAAATTAGAACAGACAAGCCTAGAGCAAATTTCAAAAAAATGAGAAGAGTGCTATGTACATACAAGTAATTTAAAATTGGAAGAGTTGGAAGGTTGTCGGGGCACATAGTGCTATGTTTTTCCGACTTTGTTTTATGGAATGGAATCTTGGACCTTGAATGCGACATCAGTGAAAAAACTGGAATCATTCGAGCTGTGGGTGTATAGAAGAATTCTGAAAATATCGTGGACAGAACACGTTCAGAACACGACAAGAAAGAGGTTCTAAGAAGGATGAATAAAGAAATAGAAATTTCAAATACAAGTAAAACAAAAAAATTGGAATATCTCAGAATATTACACGTGGAGAGAAATACATCTTGCTCCAACTGATTATGCAGGAAAAGATCCAAGGAAAGCGAAGCATAGGGAGGCGTAGAAGGTCATGGCTACGCAACCTGAGAGTACAGGTACAGATGTAGGTACAGATGTACATCAAATGAACTTTTTAGAGCAGCCGTCTCAAAAGTCCGAATAGCTATGATGATTGCTGACCTCCGCCGCGGAGATGGTACTTGAAGAAGAAGAAAATTTAATTCCGTACTAGTTTACCACAAAACTGATACTCAGAATAACAAGATAAACTGGAGACGAGACAGTTTCGTTGGTTACGATATGAAAAATCTAAACAGTTTCAATACAAGATGTTCTTGAATTACTATTTAAATGGGAATAAGCCACAATTAAAGGTTAAAGTACGTTTGTACGTTCAATTTCCACTTCGGAAATCGTTCTCCAAATACAAACATTAGTAAATTAGTAATAATTTACTAATGTTTGTATTTTGAAAACGATTTCCGAAGTGGAAATTGAAACGTCAATAAACGTACTTTAACCTTTAATTGTCGCTTATTCCCATTTAAATAGTAATTACTCTAACATGCCACAAGAAAATAGCTTTAGAACAATATAAAGATGTTCTTTGACAAAGAAATACCTTTCAAGACCGTAGAATTAGGAAAGAGGTGAAAAGCGGCTACAAATTTATTACCCAAGGAGGCATATAACAAGCCTGTGCCTATAACGATAGAAAAGAAAAAGCACCTGATAAACTTACTGCCGTACATATCAGAATTACTGTGGCACTTTTACAAAAATCTACCCACGGACAAAGACTTAGCTGATGTGCTCCCGGATTCATTAACTTCTGACAACGATTAAAATTTTGAAGTAGCTTTTAGCTAGATTGCTATGCATAGGTATTTAATGTTTAATATTTTTAGTACTTAAATATACGTTGCAATTAAGTAAGCTTGTATTATCCTCTATGTTATCATTATTATGTTCAATTACAAAGAGGGTAAGTCATATGCTTATTTGTGAAAAACGGGGTAGTCAAACAAATATTGCTTTAAACATATTTTGTTCTTGCATATTTTGTTGTGCAAAAAATGTTAATCCTTTTATAAAAAGTACATGTTAAAAAAATTTCAAGTAGATTATCATTCTAAACAACTGTAAAAAAATCATTTTTTTGTAAAATTTTAAATAGTATTTTTCTCGTTTTCAAGTGTTATGACTTGTCCCCCTTTTCACGCGCAACAGCGGTATGTCCTGAGAAACAATTATTTCCTGGACTATAATAATTCTTATCTTAGTTCCACTCAATAGAAATTTATAAATTTTATTGTTTTAGACTTCAATGCTTCTTAAATTATAATTAATGCTTCATAAACTTGTCGATAATCGATTTTTATGGTAGGATCATAGCTGGCCGAATATCAATGAACGACCTGATTAAGAACAAAACATATTTATATCAGTTAGACTTAAAATCATCTATATTTATTAAATTTTCTCACTCGCTTCACTGCGATTGGTTCAGTGGTTCGATTCCCAGCTCGGTGTACAGAAAACAAAAAGTCTAACGCAGCAGTTTAAAATTCTAAATGAATCTGCGGCTTTGACTAGAATATACTGGTGTCTGATCGGCCTATGGTGGAGCAGTACGGCAAGAGATAAGGGCTTGCGGCTCAGTGATACTTCTCCATAGATCCCTACCGGAAGGGCAAGGCCCCTAAAAATACCGGGTATATATATATATATATATATATATATATATATATATATATATATATATTCACGTAATATATACCGAGTGATAATATCTAATCATATTGCACTAGAACCAAGAGCAAAGAAGGAACGATGCGAATACCACAGAATTTTTAAATAAATAAATAACGACGGAAGATATTTAATGTTAACATACCCATACGATTGCAAATAACTCATTATATTCGACTTTATACAAAAACTTTTCTGAAAATTTAAGTAAATGAAACAAAAAGTAATTTACTTACCAGCCATTTTCAATTTTCAATCAATTTAACACTATAGTTGGCTACGTTTGAAATGTTAAGCTTTCAGTTGTTTACTGTGTTAAATTTTCATCAGCGCTAAGTAAAGTAAAACGGCTTATCAGTTAACAGATAAGAGCTGTTTGAAATTACATTTTAATGCCTGTCTCTATTACGTCGACAGACAGAATGATATTTTTATAGCACCTATTAAGAGAATAAATAATATCTAATTTAGAAAATTCTGGAAACGTGATAGGTGCAACAGTAAGTACATAATATAAGGAATTAGGATGTTGAGAGTTGTGCACGTGTACACGCTTTTACATTCTTGTGAATATTATTATGCTTATGGCACTATTTATTAAATTTTAGTAAAAAATGTTCCTAGAATCGAGTAAAATAAAAAAATAAATTAACAAAATACGAAGACAAATATACCTATGCATCAGTGGCGCGCCTAGAATTTTCCTGGTGGAGGGTTGGTTGGGCACCGAATTTTTTTATGCTACCTCCATTTTGAGTCTTTAAAATTTGGGTTTTACTTTAATTTAAAGTACTAAAGATATTAGTGCCAAAGATTCAGGTATTTCTTATTCTAAATTGATATAAGGTTGAATGCTCGAATAAATAAACTTTAATAAAATAAAGGCAGATATGGAGCACAGTTTTATTTTAGGAGAGAGAATTTCACTCCTGTTGCCGACCAGAATGTAGCTTCGACTTCTTTAAATAATTTTAAACTGCTTTTCCTTGTTTAGTGTAGTGTTATGTTAAACTTTATGTTTAATTTAATGTTTATGACATTCTGCGATTGTTGGATAGCCCAAAATTGACGAAATGCCCCTGAAGATGTTCTAGTGAGCGAAAGTACCATGCAAGATTTATTTAATAAAACTGTGCTCGATATCTGCCTTTATTTTATTAAATTTATTATTCTGCCTACCAACTAAAACCACCCTCTCCTACTGTGCGTAATTGTCTGTCGCACGTACCGTACTCCGAAAATGGGATGGCCAGTGTAAGACCGACGATATTTTTGAAACGCTACCTTCTCTTATCTAGAACTTATCTCTGTCGTTGGTCCGGTTGGTGTTTATCTTCTTCTTCTTTCTTTTTAATTACTGTTCGAATGTAATTGTGAACGCTACTTCATCCCTCCTTACTTCTCGTCATCTTCACGATCATCTCTCTCACAGTAACAGGGTTCATACCTATTTCTCTATACATTCTGTTTCTCTCCACTGTACATCTATTACACTCCAGCATTGTCTGAGTAATAGTGTCGGAATACTCGCAGTCTTCTTCTTATTCTTCCTCTTTATAAGCAATTTTGCTTGTTCATTGGCGGATTAATACCTCTATGAAAGGCTGTCGCTCCATCTTTTGCGCGGTCGTCCGATTCTTCTTCTGCTGATTAGTAACTTATCTCTTGCTATTTTGACGACACGGGTCTCCTCCATTCTGCTTATGTGGTTATTCCATTCTTTTTTCTATTTTGTGTCCATTCATTTATACAATTTACGTTACATTTTCTTCTAATGTCTTCACTTCTCTTTCGATCTCTCAGCCTATTTCCTGTAATTCTTCTCAGTACTCTCATCTCTGCCGTTTCCAGTAGCCTTTGCGTTGTGGCTGTGTCGGGTCTTGTCTCCGAGACATATGTCATTATTGGTCTTACACTGGCTTTATAAATTCTTGATTTCATCTCAGTGTTAATGTGTCTGTTTTGCCATATAGTGTTATTAAGGCATCCTGCCAGTCTATTTGCTTTTTGTACTTGATCTCTCACTTCTTTGTCCAGGTCTCCATAGCTAGACAGTGTAATTTCCAGGTACTTTATTTCCATTACTTGGTCAATACTGATGCCATCAATTTCTATTTTACATCTGGTTGGTTCTTTGTTGACTACTATTGTTTTAGTTTTCTGAGATGAAATTTTAATATTAAATTCTTTTGCTCTTACGGTAAATCTGTGGACCAGTCTTTGCAGACTATCTTCATTTTGGGCTATCAATATTGCGTCATCTGCGTAACAGAGTATTTTGTTTTCTTTGTTTCCCATTCTGTATCCTCTTCCTTTGTTAACGGTTTTGATGATTTCATCCATGATCAAAATGAAGAGCATGGGGCTGAATGAATCCTCTTTTCTTATTCCGCTGCCTATTTCTATAGGTTCTGTAAATTGTCCATCTATTCTGACTTCCATTTGTTGTTTTGGTAGATGTTTTCCATAGTTTTTATAATATTTAGGGGAACTTTTCTATTATACAGAAGATGGATTACATTTTTGTGTCTTACTCTGTCAAACTCTTTTTTTAAGTCAATCAGACACAGAAATGCTGGGCTATTATACTCTAGATTTCTCAGTAATTTGTTTTATAACGAATATTGCATTTGTAGAATGTGTACACGATTGTCCACTACGAAAACCCTGTTGTTCATCTGCTAAACTTATCGTCTGATTTATTAGAACTTGTAAAATTTTAGTTGCAAGTTTTAGTGTAGTATTTAACAAGTTTATACTTCTGTAGTTTTCTGGCTGTTTTTTATCTCCTTTTTTTGAATAATAGAATTAGTCCGCTTGTTCTTCATTCTTCCGGTATTTTATTGTGTTTTATAATTTTATTAATTAATGTTGTTAATTGTTCTGTCATTTCTGCTCCACAATATTTTAATAACTCGTTTGGTATCCCGTCTTTACCTGCTGCTTTTCTGTTCTTTAGGTTTTCAAGTATTTTCCGAACTTTCAGTACATTTATATTAAGTTCTTCAATTGTGGTAATTTCTGGTATTTCCGGTTCTAGTGTCGTTTGTTCTTCCTCTGCATATAGCTCTTTTAGGTAGTCAATCCACGTATCCTTTTGTATGTGTTTTGGTTCTATTAGTTTTTTTACCTCCGTTCTTTGACCTCTTATGAAGCGCCATATTTCCTTTTGCAGACCGTAAAAATCATGTTCCATTTCTTTCGAAAAGCGTACCCAGTGATCATTTTTTATTTTTATTACAAGTGCATGTGTTTCGTTTCTAATTGTCTTGTAATTATGATATATTCGCAGTGTAGGCATTTATATGTATCTGTATTTCTGAACCTACGCCTAAGATACGCCCTAAAACAGACAATCTACCCAGTTCCTAAGGCTCGGGATCAGCATCTTGGTACACTTGGCAACATCTTCCGTGTGGTTTCACTCTTATTGCCATCTTTCTATTGATCTTTCCCTATCTTATTTTATATGGCTGTTCTCATATGCTCCCTTGTATCATAGAGATGTCTCCTTTCTATTGCCAACAACAAAGAAATCGTAATTATTCCAACAAAACCACTACGTAATAAAATTGCAGGTTATGTCGCACATTTGATGAAAAGTCGTAGGTATTCACAAGTGCGTGGTATTTCCATCAAATTGCAAGAAGAAAAACGTGAAAGACGTGATAACTATGTACCAGAAGTCTCTGCTCTTGAACATGATATCATTGAGGTTGATCCAGAGACCAAAAAAATGTTGAAAATGCTTGATTTCAGCAATATTAGTGAATTGCAGTTAACACAACCAGCTGCAGACACATTTAACATACGTTCTTATTTTTTTTTATAATGTAATTGACATTTAAAATAAATACAACGTATTTGTCCTGTAGGCGCATTCTACTCGCAACAGACTCGTTCTATCTTCCCTTATCATGAGCCCAATATTAGGTATGTATATTTAAATATAATGAAAAATATATATAACAAATATATATATATATATATATATATATATATATATATATATATATACATATAAATAACAAATTAAGACTTTGAAGTAGTAAATAGTTTCATATACCTAGGGTCTCTAATAACAAATGACGGAGGGTGTGACAGAGAGATACGTAGAAGATTGACTATTGCTAGAACAGCTATGATGAAACTGGTAGCAATTTGGAAAAATTCTAACATAACAATACACACAAAACTAAGGCTGGTAAGGGCGCTCATTTTTCCCATAGCGACATATGCATCCGAAACGTGGACCTTAAAAAAAGCGGATAAAAATAAACTGGACGCTTTTAAAATGTGGGTATACCGCCGCATGTTGAGAATATCCTGGATTGATCATCGCACTAACGTATCGATATTACAACAACTTAAAGTAAAGGATAGATTGCTTAAACAAATACAACAGAGATATTTGCAGTATTTTGGACACATTGCTAGAAGAACAGGTACGATGGAAAAACTGATAGTCGAGGGTAGAGTTGAAGGAAAGAGACCTAGGGGAAGATCTCCAAGCCGTTGGGTAGATCAAACAAAAATACTGATTAACCAAGGGTTACATGAAGCGGAACAACTAGCCCAGGACAGAGAAGGATGGAGAGAAACAGTGAAAAAACTGGCCTGATGGTGTCACCACATCCCAAAAGGGATTAGGATTGAGGAGGAAGAGGAAACAAATTAAATTTATAATAAAATGTCTAATACACGGCATTGCTTTAGAGTCATTTGGTTTATTACCTCTTCTTCATCTATTTGATGTCCTGATGGATAAACTTAGTCTCTATTTGCTAATATAATCTTCGCTAATACAATTTCTTAAATAAATCTTTAGTACTTTCAGCGATGAAAATAACCTTTCACATGTACAGGTCGTTACAGGTAATTTAATTATTTAATTAGCGTTTTGGATTTTTTGTATTGTGTGTGGAAGACAAGTTACATTTTCCTTCTATTCTTTATATATTTTTTACTTTATATGCCCTGGGGAGTGGGTTTTAACCCCCAACACCCCACCCCTGGGTGCGTCACTGCTATGCATATTATATGCGGAATATCTGACGAAGAAAATAGACAAGAAGAGCAAAGCATTACATATATAACCGATGTTTACGAAGTGAAAAAATAAATATTGAACAGAAAGGTGCTAATGGGATCGAAAAAGCAAGCCGAGAAGATGATTGCCATTTCTAAATCACAGTTACCCCCCATTTATGTAGGAAGAACTGTTATTTTACGAGTAGGTATCTGATAATGACTTGATCCGAGAAATGTATTAGTTTTCGGTTTTATACTTTATTTATTCGACCTTTTTCCGAAATTTTTAATGTTAACAATAATGGATCACATCAGTTAAATTGAACTTACTTGGAAAGTTAGCTGTATCCCAAGAATCCAGTAGGTACCTCCCCTTTAATAATTTTAATTTGGCTAATAATGCATTTATGCGTTACGTCTATAGCAAAAGTATTCAATTATTTTAGAAAAATATTTTAAGTCTTATTTTTTATCATATTATTTCTGTATAACATCGCCACCCAACCTACACTGTTGGTATTTTTCACATCGAGTATACAGTTTTACTTGCACTCAACTCAACTTTCTTTTAGTAGATGTCACTCCTAGTTCTTATTTAAAGATCATCCATTTTTCGGTACGGCTATAGTTCATCCGATTTTCTTCAAATTTTTTTAATCAATCAAGTCAAGAGTGTTGTGTACAAATATTTTATTCTTTATTTCGCCAAAAAGGTTGAGTTTCTGGGATATTAAGGATTAAACTGGAAAAAATAGTACGGAAATTATTTTCCTGGTATATTTCTATATTAACTATACAGGGTGTACAGAAACACTCCTGACAAAGGAAGACCGGAGATTCCACAGATAATTTTAAGACCATTTAACCCAATTCACAGTGGCGGATCCAATGGGGGGGTCAGGGGGTCATGACCCCCCCCCCCCCAAACAAAAATAAATATCAATCAAATAATCCTAAAAAAAAAATTAAATTTAAAACCCATCAACCCTATAAGCAGGAAGTTATGAGTTGAAATGATTCAAGAAAATAGGAAGAATTTGAATCCAATATTAAAAACTGTTATTCTTTGTGGTAGACAAAATATTTCTTTGAGAGGGCATAGGAATGATAAAAATATTAAAAGTATTGTAAACATCGATGGTACAAAAAACATGATGGCAATTTTAGAGCATTGCTTCGGTTTAGGATAGATGCCGTCGATAATGATCTGCTACAACATTTGGAAACTGCTCCGACTAATGCTACATTAATTAGTAAGACTACTCAAAATGATATCATTTATTGATGCAAAGAAGAATTTATTTGCGATATCTATATTTAAATGAGATTAGAAAAGATTTTATTACATTTGTGATCGCCTACGATTCGATTCGAGATGAAGATGTCGGTTCAGAAAGAGAACACCGCTTAACTGGAGTTGCTTTAGGCCACATTGTTGAAGATTCCGTAAACAATTTTAATTTAGATTTAAATTATTGCGTAGGTTTTGGTGTCGACAGTTGCTCAGTAATGGCATCCAAAACGAAAGGTGCCGTTAACGAATTAAAAAAATCGGCCAAACATGCTGTGCTATGATCTTTAAGATCATCCATTTTTCGGTACGGCTATAGTTCACGCGAGTTTCTTCAAATTTTTTTAATCAATCAAGTCAAGAGTGTTGTGTATAAATATGTTATTCTTTATTTCACCAAAAAGGTTGAGTTTCTGGGATATTAAGGATTAAACTGGAAAAAATAGTATGGAAATTATTTTCTTGGTATATTTCTATATTAACTACTATACAGGGTGTACAGAAACTCTCCTGACAAAGGAAGACCGGAGATTCCACAGATAATTTTAAGACCATTTAACCCAATTCACAGTGGCGGATCCAATGGGGGGGTCAGGGGGGATGACCCCCCCCCCCAAACAAAAATAAATATCAATCAAATAATCCTAAAAAAAATTAAATTTAAAACCCATCAACCCTATAAGCAGGAAGTTAAGAGTTGAAATGATTCAAGAAAATAGGAAGAATTTGAATCCAATATTAAAAACTGTTATTCTTTGTGGTAGACAAAATATTTCTTTGAGAGGGCATAGGAATGATAAAAATATTAAAAGTATTGTAAACATCGATGGTACAAAAAACATGATGGCAATTTTAGAGCATTGCTTCGGTTTAGGATAGATGCCGTCGATAATGATCTACTACAACATTTGGAAACTGCTCCGGCTAATGCTACATTAATTAGTAAGACTACTCAAAATGATATCATTTCTTGATGCAAAGAAGAATGTATTTGCGATATCTATATTTAAATGAGATTAGAAAAGATTTTATTACATTTGTGATCGCCTACGATTCGATTCGAGAAGAAGATGTCGGTTCAGAAAGAGAACACCGCTTAACTGGAGTTGCTTTAGGCCACATTGTTGAAGATTCCGTAAAGAATTTTAATTTAGATTTAAATGATTGCGTAGGTTTTGGTGTCGACAGTTGCTCAGTAATGGCATCCAAAACGAAAGGTGCCGTTAACGAATTAACAAAATCGGCCAAACATGCTGTGCGTTGTCCATGTAGCAATCATATTTTTAATAATTCCTTGGCAAGCTCTTCAAAAGTTATATGTCGTAATGCTTCAGGAACTATGAGAGAAGTAGTAGCTTTTGCTAATGCCTCTCCCAAACGACATGATGTTTTTAAGAAGGAACTGGGGGCTGTTGTCCAAGGTATTTGTGAAACTCGTTGGGTTGAAAGGCATGAAGGTCATCTTCAGTTCCAGGGCGAATCAATCATCAAAATATACAACGCTCCTAAAACAATTTTTATGTGGAAGGACAGTAAAACGTCAGCTGATGCATTTTCATTAATGTAAACTATTAGGAGCCCAGAATTTCTTATTTCAGTAGTTTGTCTTAGTAATGTTTTAGGTACAACTGTATTACTTAGTCATCTTCTTCAGTCACCAAAATTAGATTTGAAGAAGGCTACTGAGGCTATAGAAGACATTAAATCCATTCTTTACAATAAAAGATCAAATGCTGAATCAGTTTTTAGCAAACTTCACTATGAAGTAAAGGAAATAGCTGAACAACTAGACATTAAATTGAAGATGCCTCGTATAGTTTCTCGTCAAAATCAACCTGCTAACTCTTGCGAAAAATATTTCCTAAGGTCTACTTATTTACCCCTTTTAGACAATATCTTAACTGATTTAAAAGAACGACTTTCACCGAAAATTATGAATCTATTTAATCTTCGAGTTGTTTTACCTAAAACTGATAACACACCAGAAGATAAAGTTGCATTAAAAAAATTGTTGATACTTTCCAGGATATTATTGGACCATTTACTGCATCTTCCACAGTACAACAAGAGTGTTTACTGTGGATTTTAAAGTGGAAAAGAGTCGTGCAAAATAATGGAAAACTTCCTGATTCTATTTTAAAAGTATTAGAAAACATAATTACAGTGCCAGTCAGTGTAGTAACAGCAGAGCGTAGTTTTTCTACGCTTAAGCGTCTAAAGACTTGGCTTAGAAATAGAACTTCGGAGGAAAAGTAACTAGTTTAGCACTCATCAATGTGCATCCTGAAATTTCTGTACATGTTGATGCAATCATAGAGCGATTTGTTAAATCGGATAGGCGAAAAGAATACATTTTATAAAATTATATAATATTTACTTATCTTATTCTTATAGTATTTTTAATCACAGAACTTTTATTTACCATTCGTTGCCGGCTGTTGCTGACAATTCGTGCGAAAAATTTCAATACCGAGTAAAAAAATATTTCACTCACTTGTAGCCTAATATGCCTAATTATAGAAATAACTATTCTTAAATTATATAATGTTTTTGTTGAATAAATTAATTTAAATAAAATGCTATTTACACTTCTTCTTAAGGTTCCTTCTTCATTACGGAAGGATGGCTATAACTACAGCAAAATGTTCAATATCTTAAGCCGTTCTTAGTATCGAATGTGTGTCCATGCCTGTCCAATCTCTTAATTTCTTCAGCCAGGAGCATTTTCTTCTTCCTAGACCTCTTTTTCCTTCTATTTTCCCTTCCATAATGAGTTGTAGAAAGTTATATTTTTCCCTATGTAAATATGTCCTAGATAACTCGTTTTTCTGTTGTTTACAATATTTAGGAGCTCTCTCTCAGTCCTCATTTTTCTCAGCACCTAGTTGTTGGTTACGTGCTCTGTCCACGAAATCTTCAGCATCCTTCGAAAAACACACATTTCAAAGGCTTCTATACGTCTTATACTTGTAATTGCGAGAGTCCATGTTTCCACTCTCTATAGCAATCAGGAAGAAATGAATGTTTTTACAAATTGATATCGGATATCCAACGATAAGATTACGAGATAACGAGTTTATTAGGAATATTTAATACATTCAATAATGTTTACTTTACTTTAAATTACTTAACTTTGGTTTATACTTATTTATTCTTGGTTTGTCATTGATTTTGTAGCCATAGAATAGGTGGGTTTAAATTAATTGTCTTTAAAATACCTAGTTTAAATTGACAGTCCTTGATTTTTCAATATTTATATTTTAATAACTATCCTTTCCTTTATGTTGTACACTTGATTTTACTGTCATAAAGTAAGTGGGTTTAAATTATTTTTTTAAGTTTAAATTTAAGACAACTTAATTTTGTACCCTTCTTTGCATCCGTAGGGTATTTGGGTTTTAATATCTTTTCATTGGTTTAATATCTCACTTAAAATAGTTAGTGAGAAAATGGTTCCCTTACATGAGGCACAAATCATATCAATCGTAAAGGTGCAAAAATCTAAATCCTATATCAAAATCACCCTTAAGACCCATGACCCCTCCCGAGAAAAATTTCTGGATCCGCCACTGCCAATTCATCTACTTAGTACAAAAATGCTTCCTACAGGAGCTAGAGCTCTTTAAGATGGCGCCTTATATTATTATTTTTAAATATCTCCAGAATGCTTCTATTTAGAAAAAAGAAAACTGGAGCGATTATATATCGTCCAGAGTTGAATCGATTCCATCAATTATGAATTTCTAGTACCGGTCATAGGCGTCTGTAACGTCTGTTGGGTAGGTCAACCGCTAATTTAACGCATTACTTTTTTGTTTTTAACTTTTAGGCATTAGTGATACTAACTTATTAAATTTTCAGGTATTCTCATACTAAACGATACTCTTACTTTAAGTCTGTAGGATACACCGTTTTCTAGAAAACTCGATTTGAAAAATTTTCGTTTTTTCGTCATGAAAGTTAAATGAATAGATGCCTTAATTAATTTTATAAATTATCTTTTGTTTTAATAAATGTAGCACACAATTCGTAAAACAGCTTCGGAAAGAGCCAAAAAATCAAATTGAAACAAAATTTTATTTAAAGATTTTTAGAAACAGTATTTATTATGATGGAACGAAATAGTGTTGCCCAAAATCGGTCTTGGTCTTGTTCTTGCGTTTTCGCAAGACCAAGGCCAAGACCGTCTAATTTAAGCAAGATTAAGACCAAGACTGACCGTGCAAGATTTAAGCAAGAACAAGACTAAGCCTGCGAGACTCTTGCGTCTTGCAGTTAGGACTGAGTGTCGTTTTGCGAGTATAGTAGTTCGGGTATATGCTTAAAGACTCTATGAGACGTACAAAAATATCTAATAAAAATTTGAAAAACTGGACTTATGCGTATTACGAACAATACTATAAACATACATACCGAATCAAAATATTCATTAAAATAACACATTTGACACGTGCTCAGAGGTGATAATTACAATGTAAAAATAAAATATTTTGTCGGTACATTCTTTTCCAGCAGACGACTTCTTCGCTCTGAAATTAATTGTCCAGATTTTTATAAAAGCTGTCCTCTAATCATAAAATAATCTTCTTGCATTACGACGCCGACAGTAATAACGTATCGAAATTTTTTTAAAATATATTTCACCTTAGCTAATAAAAAATATAACACTTATTGTTACGGACACCCACTTAATAATTCAATTTTTTTCCCATTATAATTTAGTTAGGAGAAATCTCTAAATTAACAAATCTTATCGGCCTAACATTGTTTCTGCTGAGTGTGCGATGAGATCATTCGGTTAAACAAAATTTGCTGAAAGAGCGCGGATAATATTCAAAAGTAACGATACAAATTAATAAACAAAATACCGAAACATTTAGAATAATAATATATAATATATATAATTCTTGGTTTGTTTTAGGGTATGGGATAGTAACGGACATAAAGTAACTATTATAGTAGTAGTTACTTTTGACGTGACAACGTCTTAAAGTAGGTTGTGGCTCGGAGTCATTCATGAAAAAGTGTAACGCCCGCTCACGTCTGTTACGATGAGTCACCGAACGAGAGAGAGGCCCGCCGGACCGGCGAATGCCTTGCGTCTCTCTCCCACTCAAACATGATCGGTCCGCTGCGCGCGCAGCACTAGAGAATTAGGCGCGTTGAATCGGTGCGTGCTTGTGTCTCTGTCTTTCTCGAGCGTTCTTGGCGTTCAAGACACATTACAGCAGAAACACTTCCTTTCATTTCATATTTCTCCTATCATCGTCCTATCCTCAACAAAATCACTCAAATAGAAATTAGTTAAGTTTAAGTTTACATGTACAATGTTTTAGTAAACAAAATATATTTCTATAGTTAAAATTTGTGCAATTCTTATTTTCATTCAATTCCTTGTTCCTATTGTGCAATTTAATAATATTCATATCAATAAATATTCTACCGAGAAAAAGACGTTGTCACGTAAAATCTTCGCCCGTAAAACCGACTTTACAGGCAACCGATTTTTTTTTCGATATCACTAAACTTCATTCCCAATTGAGCTTTCCTTTAAGTCTAATGTGATAATAATTGTTTTTCATATAATCCTTGTTGTTTCCGGAGTGACAAGTTTACAATTTGACATGAGGGACAAAGATTCAAATAGTTCTAGTCGGAGTAGTGAGCGTTGGAATTAGATCTGAAAGACATAAAAGCAAATTTGATGAGTTTTCGAAATAATTCATGCATCGCAAATTGCTTTGTGTAAATTTTGCCTAAACTCCATTCGCTTAGCTCGGGCATATTGTGACAGATTCATTGTCGGAAACCTACAACACAACAATTCCTACTTCTCAGTATTAATAGCTAAAGTATCCTACTATTGTATACTACTTTGTTTAAAAAAAGACGAATTATTCTAAATAGTGGAAATGTATACTAAACACATCAAATTTTGGGTAGTATATATTTAAAAAATATATTTTAGTTGTTATAATTTAACATAAATATTTATTATATGGTGCAGATAAATAAATATTTATTGTCAGTAATTCGCAAAGTTCTATTTTATTTACTATTTAGTTTGTTTACTATTAATATTGGCTATGAGTACGTGTGCTTGGTTGTATAGTAATTTCCAGCCACTTTTAGTCTGTCAAAAAGTAACTAACTTCGCAAAAAAAATAATTACTAAATTCACTAGACAGTTCGGACTGGGAATAGCGAACCGAGTATACATAGAAAAGTTGAAATGAAAATGAAAAACAGAAACACGTCAAATTTAAGGAAGCATTTAATATATTTTCACAAAAAGGAATTACAAATATTTTTTCCAGAAAAACCAAAATTCGGTGGAGATACCGCAAGCTTTTTAATAACCGCTGTAAAATGTGGACACGTAACAAAAAATATACTTATTACCTTATTAACAATTACATATGTTATGTACCTACTACTTTATTTTGGTAAATTAATGTATTTATTAAGTAGATATCTCCTTAATTTAAAATAACTTCTTTTGATTATAATTGCTTTTTTACCTATTCTTTATTTTTCCAAGTTAGTTTTTTATATAACAGTAGAGTTAAGATTGTTAACAACATTTATGTTGCTTTAATAAGTGGATTATAGTTTGTTATCTTATCACCTAAAGAAAGTATGCCCTTGATATCTGCATTTGGACTTTTTGCCAGATACCAATCTTTTTTAAGATTTCCATTTCATATATGGTGGGAGGTCCATCATTTCCTTTCTAGGCAGATAATGTTCTTTAAAATACAGTCAAGTTTATGTCATTAATTTGTTTTTTTTTTGTGTTTTAACCATGTTTTAGCACATGTAAGCTTATTAAATGCAAACGTTTATTTAGAAACAGATTGACTTCCGTGGGGTATGGTAGATAGCTGAGTTAGTTAGAGCATAGCCACCGATCGCTTAGATCGTGGCTTCAAACCCTACCCGGTGCCAGTTGTTTAGACATTTATTAATTTGGTTGGTCTTTATTATGGCTATGTTAATTCAAGCTTAAAACGTACTTGCTCTGTTACGTTGTTCTAAGATTTAAAGTAACGTTTAATGACAACGTAACAATCAAAGGAAAGGATAAATTCAAATACTTGGGGTTTATAATCACGAAAAAGGCAACAACAGAGGAAGAAATTACACAAAGATTAGGACAAACAAGAACAGCAATCCGACAATTTAACTCAGTATGGTGGGATAGACACCTAAATATGAAGACAAAAACACAGATTTATAAAACATTAGTGCAAAGTAATATGACATATGGGGCTGAAAATTGGATCATAAACAAGAAAAAAAGCAGTAAGATAGTAGCAACAGAGATGGAATGCCTGCGAAGATGCTGCAGAGTAACAAGAATGGATAGGAGAAGTAATGACGAAATAAAGCAAAGAACATCAATAGAAACAGACATGCTAACATATATAGAACAAAAAAGACTAAAGTGGTGTGGACATGTAAGAAGATTTAGCGACAGCAGATGGATAAAGAGAATAACGGAATGGAGCCCCATAGCAAGGAGAAAAAGAGGACGACCTCGAAAATCCTGGAGGAACGAAGTAGACGACGCCATGAGTAAGAGAGGCCTAAACGATGGAGAATGGGACAACAGAGAGAAATGGAAACGGTTGAGCGAGGGAAGGCAGTGAATACTGTAGAATCCCTGAATATATATATATAGGAAATCAAGAAATTATAAAGTCAATATAAGACCAATAATGATGTATTCATCAGAAATAGCGAAGATGAGAATGCTTAAAAGAATTACAGAAAAAAATGCAATAATCACATAAGTAGAATAGAAAAGACCAAAGTGGTTAAAATAGCAAGATGTAAACCACCAAGCGGTAGAAATAAAGTGGCTCTGATACGGCAAGATTGTTGTGAGAAATCGCGCAGCAATGTAGTATCATTTACGATTTGACTTACGTTATCCATAAGACCCAACGCTGAAGTGAATTTTTTTTGTGAATTTTAATTTTACTTATCTATAAGGGTACTTAAAAATTCTGTGTAGATTTATTTGTTTGGCAAAATCTAGTTTAACTTGTTTTAAATGGTTTGACCAAATTATTTTATTCCCTATTAGAACACGTATTGCTATTCTTTCGATATATGTACTTTAGTCCTAATTATGTCCTTAATTCTTTGAACAGTGTCTTGATCTAAGTGTAAGTTGTTAATTTCTTTAATTTGACCATTCTGATTAGGAAGTACAGTAATTTGAAGATGAGATAATAAATAGCTTTTCTCAGCTATGAATTTTATTTTTCTGTATAGTAAATTTTGTGTTGAATCCCCAAAAATCATTTCGATATATCGAATGTACCGAACTCGTTCAATGTAACTTATTAATTCGGCATCATTTCTAATCATCTGTGTGTCACTTACAGCAAGACTATTAAGGAGGTTAAGTAATATAATGACAACGATAAATATAAATATAATAAATATTAATCTGCCAATAATTGGAGATGTTCTAAAATTTATATTACTAGCGTCAAGCTCTCCTGTTAGCATCACGACAGTTTTAAACAGCGACATTCCTGGATTTGCAAAAGAGTCATTATTGTTTTCTTCTGTATTGTTTGCAGATGGTTGTTGGTGTTCTTCGGTAAAAATGATGTAAAAGCTAAGAGGAAATGCAAGAATCAATAATAAATAGCAAAGAAGAAACTTAAAAAAATTGTAGGACACTGTTCGTAGTATTACAAGGTTTGTAGATAAATTTGGATGCTGACCTACCATAAGAATTAACTTTAAGCCGGCTAGAAGCATTGACATAGACGAAAATGCTTTTTTGGTGTTAATACTAAACATATTTGACAGAATCAAAATAACTAACCCAATCAGTGAAAGCGCCATCCAATTTTCAACGTTTGTAAAATACTCAGGTAGTGAAAAATACTGAAAGATTTCTCTCAATATTAACATGAAACATGTAAATAATAATATCCACCATAGTGTAGTGCAGCCAAAAAACACATGAAGGACTAAAAATGCACAACAAGTTAAATAAAAAGTAAGATTCATCCAAAATATCCATCGCGTTCTATGCCATTTCATATACAAGAAACTCACTATTACAGGGTGTTTAAGCAGATGCTTGAGCTCTGATACTTTACTCATGTAGAATACAAGGTCTGTTTCATAAACAATATCACTCTCGTTACTGTTATTAGGATTGAGCAAACTGGTAGCCTTTGTAGTTGTGTCACCTTTATTAGGTACGTTTCGGATACCTCTCTCGATGTCATTATTAGTCGCCACTGATGCTGATGATTGACTATCACTCTTCTTACTGTTATTAGGATTGAGCAAACTGGTAGCCTTTGTAGTTGTGTCACCTTTATTAGATACGTTTCGGATA